>NW_010107904.1:0-61980 GCF_000699245.1 Pterocles gutturalis
GTCCGGCGCTGCTGAGAGCTTGTTTCATGACACCCGCTGGCCGAGGTCAGCGCTTTCCTCCTGGACCTTCCCTCTTTTTCACTGGCCTACAGTGTCCTGCTGTATGTGGAGCAAGCAGAGCAGATGTGTGTGTATATGTACTGGCATCTGTACGGTGCTGTGACACTTGGCGATAGCTTTTGAAAGTGCTCAGAGCACAAGAAGTTTCTTTATATACCACAGGAGCTGCCATGGAGGAATGTGCCGAGCCCTCCCCTGCACCAGCCTTGCCTTGCAAACACCACCGATTAGCTGAGATTAGTGTCTCTGTGCCTTCTGCCCTCTGTAATCAGGGTTTATAATAAGCACTTGTGAGAACAGCCTGGGTATAGAGTACTGGGGAGCTGTGAAAGGAGAGTGTCAGCAATGCAAAGGGAAGGAGCAATACAAAGGTTTTAAAATGAAGCTGGTGTGTGGAGATGGTTTGTGTCTTAAGCATTGTGTCATGGCTGAGAGGCCTTTTTCAATTCTTAGGGTGGCTGCTTGTCACCTGGGTGACCTTGGACAAGTCTTTTCTGCTCAAGTTTTGTTTTTAGCTAAGGGGGATCAGGCTATCAACTCCTTTGTGTGTTGTGCTGGAAGCCCAGCATCAGGACTGGTTGGAATGGTTGGGTGCCCAGTGGCAGGAGGAGGATTGGGAAACTCGGTAGGAGGGGATTTTGGATTGACAGCATTTGGGTGGTGCAAGAGAGAGAAGGTCTTGCTGGAGTGATACCAGGGATGATTATCATGGTAGCGTTGAGGGCCAGTTAGCCAATACAACCACCGCTACAGTCTTTTGGGATGTATTCTAAGCCACAGTTATTTCAAGTTAGTGTAGGTGAGGAATTTTTGCCTCTGTCAGCATTGTTTGCATGGTCTGTCGTGATTTGAGAACATGTGCTTTTACTTTTCACTGTTTAGCTGCATGCTCCCTGTTTCCCAGTGGTGGGGAGTGCTCTGACCAGCTGGGTTTTGCTTTGCAGACAGTGTTACCTTTTAAGGACAATGTGCAAGAAACCATTGCTGGGGGAGGCTGCAGGGAAATGCTGCTTCTGTCCAGCGACTCCTGTTGGGTCTGAGGTTTGTTAATATGTTAGGTCTGCAATCGGATGTCTGTAGAAGGAGGAGGAATTGTCATGATTAATTAATTAAAGGTCCTGATAAAAGCATGAGCTTTCTCAGAGGTCTTGTATGCTATTTTAGGAGATGACAGCAGGTGGCAACCTCTCCCTAAAAATTATCCTGAGAAAGAGTTCAATACTTGTGAGTTTTTCTCAAGCAGCCACAAGAAGTTGCTAAAGAAGAGCTTTTTCCTGCTTTAAGGCTCGTGAGTCCCGTCCTGGATACAGACATCCACACACTGTATAGAACGATCGCTTCTCTTAAGAGTAAGACTCAAATCAGAATCTTATTTTTTTCATTCCCCTTGCCTTCCAAACTTAGAGCCCACTGATTTAAGGAGGTGCTGCTGCATCCCTGCAGAACCTGAGCTGCAATGAAGCTGAACTGATAGAAGGTGCTTAGGAGATGGTGTGATACTGTGATCCTTTTGCTTCTTATGCATCTCCTGTGGGCCTTCTCAAGTCTGTGCTACTTTGCCTTGAGGACCAGGGACACAGTGTACCTATTCAATACCTGTGATCCAGCACTTCTACAGTTGTTCTGTGAGCCACTCTAAATTATGCCTTGTTTGCTTTCCTATGTCTGGGTGAGCCACAATGGGCAAGACACTTTACCTTCCCATTCTGTCTTGACTACAGTTTGTGAAAAGAGAACAGTAATGTTGATTTTCTTATGCAAAATGCTCTATTGACAAGAAAAGTTGGACAATTGATCAATACTGTTCTGCATGTTTTCTTGGCTTGTCTTCATATTTGCCTGTTAAATGGAAACTGTGCTAGCCATGCAGTCAGTCAAGCACAGAGGGTAAGAAGTGGGAGCTTGTGCCACTCACCTGGCTAAGTGGGTGATGGTTAGACTCTTCATTGTTTCCAGTTAATTTACTAGAGGGAAGAGGTCTCTTGGCCGTTGTCTAATAATGTTTATGGGTTAGCAGGGGAGTTGTCCTCCCAAAAGTCAAGAAGCAGTGAGGCCTGTATGAACAGTCATGGACTGTTCCTGGAGGAGGAAGAGGCAGGAAAGGGACTAGTAAAGAACTTATCAGCTGTCCCGCTTCCCCACGTCAGTGGAGTCAGGTGGTGCCTTGTCCTGTAGGCTGTTGCTAGCAGGTTCACCTGCGTCCTCCTGGGGGTATTTTCATTCCCTACTTGCTGATGAAGGGAAGAGACTTGGACAGTGTTCCTGCACTAGTATGGGAGACAGGTGAGTCGGTGCTGAAACTTCTTGGTAGAGAGAATGCGATTGAACCCTAACGAGTACCCCACAAAGCGAGTGGTGGAAGATAGGAAAGTAAGCTTTAGAGGTCTGTTATGGTGATGAGGAGATGATCTTCCCACATATGTTCCTAGGCTGCAAAAAGGGATAGTTGCACTTGTTTCATTGTACAAGAGTTCTGTTCAGATTCCTCTGGGTCTCAGCTAATTGGGATAAGTTAATGTGAGAACAGCAACAGGCATTTTGAGCTTGGTGAGATACTGCTGCAGGCTAATGCTAAAAAGCATTGCATAAATTCTAATAAAACAGTATATCCTGATGGTGCATGGGGGAGAAAGAGGATTTCCTTATCTTCTGACTGGTAGAGTGGAGAAGAAACCCTAAAAAGGCTGTGGAGTTATTAGCCAGGAGGTCGAAGCCCAAGAATCAATGCTGACCAGATTTCCCCTTGTGTGGCCTTCAGGAGGCCCTAGCTTCATATAAGCCACAAGATGACACAAGACTTTTTCAGAACTGTTTTTTTTTGTTTGTTTGTTTTATTGGGGTTTTTTTTGATGCTTTGGCCAGACAGTGGGCTGGCCACAGCAAGCTGCCTTTATGGACTTGTTTGCTAATAAACATCCATACTCTGGCCTGAGTAAGGCCGAACTCTGAAGCACTGGCGCTTGTAGCCCTGTGTCTGAAGAGAGCCACGTGATGCAGACTGTGGTTTAACCGTCAGCCCAGCTCACACAACAGCATTAAGTAACCAGGAGAGGTTAGTCACAGTGAGCTGGCAAGATGCAGAGTGCTTTACTGTGCTGCCTGCTGACAGTTTGACTTTATTCAGCACACTACCATATGAGTGCATAGTTAGCAGCTCTGTTTAGCTGGAGTTAAAAGACTGCACTGCAGCCAAACTTGAAAGGTTTGCGAACTGCTCATGGGAATGACCGCACTAGCCTGTGAATGATGTGTCCACACATCATTTAAGTCACTGACGTGCCTAGAAGGTCTGGGCATAGTCTGGGATTGAGAGGTGCTGGGTGCTTTCTCCTCAGCAAGAATGGGATCCTACGTGGAACAATAATTTTTATTTATATTCAGTTTTGCAGCCTCCTGGCTGCCTGCTGTTGATATTTGACTTAAAATTAGCCTGCTACATTATTGCCCAACTAATCTCTTTCCAGTGACGTGTGGAAGTTGTGTTGCCATTTTACAGGTGCCAGTTGATCTATCTGGAGTAAATAAAAAGAAGTATGGTCAGAGGTGAGACGGAAACCCAGAAGTTACTTTCGGATCACTTCTTTTCACTTTCTCGTACTGTTTACAAACTCAAGCAGAAAGTAAAATGATTTTTTTCTTTTCACTTCTCAGAGGAGCGAGAACAAAGTACATTAACTGAACTGACACGTGATAGCATTGCACTTTGTTTTGTGTTGCCATGTCGCTTTTCTGCTTGGAATTTAGCCTGCCCTGAGATTCCTTCTACTCCCTTTTTGCCTGTGTATATACTGAAATCAGCTTGTTCGGAGAGAGCAACTAGTGCTTTGCAAATACATTTGTTTCAGTTAATTTCTGCAGCTGATTTAAACCAGCCTGGACTGAAGACTGGAGTATGTTGTTTTAGATCCCCTTCCTTTTACTGAAACTCTCCTGTAATTGAGGTATATCAAAAAGACAGCTGAATGTGAAAGAAAATCTGGCATCAGGCAGCTGAAGTTGTTTTATTTCTTCGTGTGTGTTTTTTAATGGATTCTAAAATGCCCTAATTCAGTGCAATAAAACTGTATCGACTAGCTCAGGAAGTAGCAAGTAACTTCTCTCTGTTGAGAGCGATTTGTTCTTGTGGTACCTTCCTAAGAGGGATATTTTGTTACTGATGTGATTATTTTCATGCGGACTTTATCACGCTGTTCTGACTACTGTGTGAATTTTCTTCTAGAGCCTAGAAAATGAAGCTAAAGGAAATTGAGCGAACAGCTGTCCAGGCATGGAGTCCAGCAAACAACCACCCCATTTATCTAGCAACAGGTAAAATTCTTCACAATTCATGAAAATTAAAGTATGAGTCACAGAGAGATTTTATGTCAGGTTGTATTCGTTTTAACTTTCTAGAATTCCCACCTTAATAATCTCTGGAAAACTTACAAGCAGTATACCAAAACCATTACAGACTTAATTTTTTTTTTTAAAGTGACCTGTAGGGGATTATTTTTATACCCAACTTTGACATCTTAAAGGCCAGGGATTTTTCAAAGGGTGAACGTGTGATTTTTTGATCTAACGTTTAATTAAGTCTGTATGAACTCCAACACCTGCTTGCTACGAAAAATAAAACAAAGTAAGTTTACTTACTTGGTATGTCTGTGGAAAAAAAAAGTTCATTCTAATCACGTTAATTTAAGCTCACTTTTACTTTGTCAGTCCTCAGACATTATCACATCGCTTGACAATCAAATAAGAGAAATCTCCCTGAAGTTGCCTCTTTTGGTTGACATTGAATTTTCAATACTTCTGCAAAATCTTAAATTTGCATTTTGTTGATGTTATTAGTTATTTGCTATTGTTATAATAATTTTGTTTCCTGAAGCACAAAGTCAGCCTGTTCACTGAGGTGGCAGTAGGTGAGCTTAGTGTTTATGTGGATCTGACAGCTTGGGTTGTCTGCTCAACATGAGATCTAGTCAGCTCTGTCTCCTGCCTGAGTTGTGCAGCACTGCCCTGTTGGTTTGACTTTTTAAAGGTATGACTGTCAAAAGAAAGTGACAGAAGTTCAGCTATTGCCTTAAAAGCAACATCACAATTTTTGGGATAGATAGTCTATTTTGTGTTTCTCTAATAAGGCCAGGGCTTGGCTTCAGTCTACTTTAGATCAGAAACTGCATAGTTTCATAATTTATACTGCTTTTTAATAGTCTCTTGGGCCTTACCATAGGCAGTTCCACAGCATCCCTGTGGTAACTGGGTAACTGTTTGCCTGGCAGTGTCCCATTAGGCAATGTTAAATAAGTTTTTAGCTTTTATTCTGTAAGCTAGCACGAAGGAAGGAAGCTGCCCCTGTGTGACTGCTGCCCCTGTGTGTCTGTGGGTCGTTGGGGTGTGTTTAGTTGGCTAAGGTTGAAGAACTTTAGGTGTAGACTAGGTTTAGAAGGTCTGATCAAGACATCTGGTCATGGTTGAGGAGCCATGTACAGAAGTATTTGGGATCATAATTGTAGCTGGGTTTCATGATATGACTGCATTTGTAACTTAGATACTTAGACTTAATATCAGAAGCTGTGGCTGCTTGGAAGAGGGTGTAAGAATTGTATCTATACCAAGAGAGAAGTTATTTGCGCCACAGTGACCCTGGTGAACAGAATTTCTTGAAGAAGTTCTGAATTCTTTCAGAGTCTTTGTCAAAGCTGTTGGTTCCTCTTTCTGCGGAGTTCAGACATGTCCTTTCTTTGAACAGGAGCAACACCAATGTTGTGTTGACTGTGAAGAATAGGTTTCCAGTGTCTTGCTCTGTTTGTATCTTGTGCTCTTGAAAAAAGTTCCCACTAGTATTGCCCTTGTACTTCTGCTAGGAACATCTGCCCAGCAACTGGATGCATCCTTCAGTACAAATGCCACCTTGGAAGTGTTTGAGGTTGACTTCAGGGATCCCTCCCTGGACATGAAGCAGAGAGGAACACTTCCTGCCTCAAACAGGTACTAAAGGCTCATACTGGCGTATCAGTCAGTGGAACTGAAAAGAGCTTTTCTGGTACAAGAGAGGAGATGAAGAGCTCATGTTTTGGGGGTATAAATTGATATTTTTGATCAGTTGTCCTCTGTTGGCAAGAACTGAATGTTTTTGTTGCAAAAATCCTGTTGTGTGTGAAAGTACAGCAGCTGGACCATTGGAGAAATCTGAAAGGACTTACATGGTAGTCAGTCAGGAGACTCATTCTGTATCGTGTGAATTTGCTGGGGCTGATGATTTGCAATAAAGAAAATACAGGCAGAATGAAACTTGTCTTCCAGCTTTTTAAGACAAGGCAATTTCTTACGCTCGTCAGTGTGGGTGACATTTGCACCCAGTGTAAAACACAGCGTTGATTTGTAACTAGCAGCTTTTCAGTGGGTAAACATATTTTTCAGATAATAACTCTGGAAAAGAAGGCATATAGTCCTGTAACCTGATTTTGTATAGCGTAGGTTAGAGGAGTTCACCCACCAAACTCCATATGAGGTCCAAAATGTTTTAAGTGGGGAGGGGGGGAAGGGACAGCCTAGTAAGAAGCTTTGTAAGTTCCCTTTAAAAGTCTTTGGAAGGAAGCTAATTTCTTTTTTTTTTTTTTTTTTTTTTTCCATGCAAGAGCTACGGTCATCTTCAAAAGGAAATGATTATTTAAGGTGCAGACTGATCGTTGTGTTTGATAGGTGGAAACACGGATGTGGTTTTTGGAAATGCAGAGGGTGTGTTGATTTCCACAGAATATTGTGGCCTATGCCAGCTTTGTTTTCTTCTTTTTTAGGTTTCATAAGCTGATCTGGGGTAACTTTGGAAATGGGTCCCCAGAGTCCTCTGGAGTGATCATTGGTGGAGGGGATAATGGTGTACTGACAATGTACAGTGCACATCGCATCTTGGCTTCAAAGAGTGAGCCTGTGATTGGGCAGACAGAGAAGCATTCGGGTCCTGTTCAAGCTCTTGACTTTAACCCTTTCCAGGTATGCAGCATTAAGATACTTATAACAAAATGGAAGTTAACCTCCATATTAAATTAAAAAACATGTTTTTTCCTTGTGTCTAGAGATTTTTAAACGGAAGGAACAGTTTTTAACCTGAAAGAGATATGGTAGTTGTGACACCAGACTGTGGTTTGGGACTCAGATTTGGGTTCTGTTCACAGCTTTGCTACTGAATTCCCCTGTGACCTTGATCAAGTCCCTTACCTTTCTGTAAAAACATGTCTTGTAATATTGTTACATGTTAGACAGTTACCCATTTGAAATCAGAAATTTTTTGGTTTTGTTTGTTCAATTAGTGTCTAATTTAGTGGGGCTCTGGTCATACTTCAAGGAACTGCAATGTAAGTAGGTAGTGAACAGAACACAAGTTCTCGTGGTAGCACAAAGGCAAATTGAAAGTTGTCTGCAGACCCTTGTGGAAAGCCTGCGTCTTCTCAGAAGAAATGTCCTTGGTGCTTGGATGCAGGGCAAAGGCTTAGCTGGCTAGAGACAGTGGCTTCCAGGCTTGTGGCAGGTGAGTTTCATGATTAGTAACACCAGCCACCTGCACACATAGTTTGCAAGACAAATTTTAAACAGGTCTGTACCATAGCACAGGTGAAGGCACAGAGGCCAGAAACATGCTTGGTTTATAATCTGGTTAGTATCTTTCTGCTTACCAGTGACTGTGAAATGCAGCTCTCAGCTGACTTTGTAAGCTTTTGGGTTTTTTGCTTACATTTAGTTTTAAGAAGTCTGCCCTTTTTACAAGTGGAACTGAGCTGAGCTTTTCTTTTTTCTACAGAGTAACCTCCTGGCTTCTGGAGCCAATGATTCTGAAATTTTCATCTGGGACTTGAATAACTTCAGTGTGCCTATGACTCCAGGGCCTAAATCGCAGGTAAATGAGTTTTCCTCTGGGCAGTACCCCTGCAGTTTTATATCTCAGTAGGCAAGGCAAAAAGATGTGAGTGTGTGGAGTTATCCTGGTCTAGTCAGTCTGTGAGGGGGAATGACCTTGACATCTCTCAGGAGAAAGATGAATCAGAACTGACTGATCAGCTTCAGTCTGGGGAGAAGGGGGGGAGAGGTAGACTGACAAGCTCTGGAAGGATGCACTTTGTATGGATGGGTAAGCTTTTTGTGGATTTGAATCAAGTAACTGACGAGTTTATCTTGTGATCCAGCTGGGACATGTGTGATGGATTAAGAAGGCTTATTGGACCTTCGCTGAGGAATGAATTTACTTCAGGCTTCAGCTGAAGCTTTTCATATCTTATGGAAGTAATATCCCTAGCAGAGCCAGTGAGCCATTTAATGCATCTTGGCTATTACTCCCAGATAATGTTTCCTGAGTTTGGGGAGGAAGAAGCTTCTAATGCTGATTATGTTATTCAGGGCAATCAACTCCTGAAAGTGAAAAAAAGTAGTAAACTTGCCTAAAAGCAGGCCAAGTTTTTCCTCCAATAAGCCTCCCATTTGTCTCCTTGCCTGTCTCCTGCATTGCGGTAGATACAGTAAGGGCAATTAGTGTTGAATGCTTCATCATTTTCCATCTCGCTGCACTCCTGAAATGTTGCACAAGGTCATCTTTCCGTTTAAGTTTATCCCAGGAGTCAGGGTAGAAGCATCTACATTCTCGCAGCTGCAGTTCTCTCTGGACTGATTTATGACACACTTGGCCAATGCAGAATCCAGTACCTGTTCCCAAAATGCAAAGGTACTTTTCCAGATGACATTCCCCCATATAATTTGTCTGTCCACTGTACATTCTGAGCATTTCGTTCTCCCTAGTCTTTCTGGTCAGTGCTGCTGTTTCCAGTTAGTTGATCAGTGATGGAAGAGAGGAATCTGTATATCCTCAAATCCCTTAGTTAAACTAGTGACAGAATCCTGTGATTAGTGTTCCCTCAACATGGGAATAATGGATGTGTGGCTTTCCTATCTTGACAGCCTCATGAAGACATCAGTGTGGTGTCCTGGAATCGGCAAGTGCAGCATATCCTGTCCTCCGCTCACCCCAGTGGAAAGGCTGTGGTTTGGGACCTCAGGAAGAATGAGCCTATCATCAAAGTCAGTGACCACAGCAACAGAGTGAGTGGAGGAAAGACAGTGATTCTAACTAGCTTGCATGACACACGTGACTGCAAAGCAGTGGCCGAGGCTCTTGGAATCGAGTGTTTTTATTGTGGGAGCTGTTTGGGCTGGTCTCTTGGAGCTGTAGCATCAAAGCACCTCTCTCTTTTTTTCCCTAAAGAAATGGAGAAATAAGAGCCCTAGCTGTTCCTAAAATTAGGGCACCCTTGCATTCAATTTTTATGTTCACAGCTCATTTATGAGAAACCTCCTATGTTTTAATCCCAGCTGTCTTCCTAGATCAACTTTGAATTAGTCCTTCAACTTCTGTGTGGTTAGTGTTTTTTTTGCTGTGTAGAGAAGGTAGAAATACCTGCTTCCCACAGCAAGACATTGCTAGACTTGCTTTACGTCAACCATTCAAAGGGAGTTGAGTGCAGAATGATGTGGCTCTAGGCCATTAGTACTATTGCCAACTTGCTTTGCTGAATTTTCAGCCTATGCTATTTTTGTCCCTAGATGCATTGCTCAGGAATGGCCTGGCATCCAGAAGTTGCAACCCAGCTAGTCCTTTCCTCTGAGGATGACCGTTTGCCAGTGATCCAAATATGGGACTTACGTTTTGCTACCTCTCCTTTGAGCCAGCTGGAAGGACATACGAGGTGAGGGCCTGCTTGTTGTGTTGCCTTTTCAAGGATCTCCATCTCTAAAAGGCAGGCGTCTGGGAGACTGGACTTAGGAGAACCATGATTTTTTTGCTATGCCTGCTTTGTTTCACAGATTAATCTGGTTGAGGGTAAAGATGAGAACTAGCATTTCTCATCTTAAGCAGCATTTCTGCTGCTTTCTTGGTGACAGTGTGGGAGAGTGGGCTGGGTATGAAGTATGACTGATTTCTTTTGGATCTATTTTAGGGGAGTTCTCTCTGTCTCTTGGTGCCAGGCTGACCCTGAACTGCTGTTGAGTAGCGCCAAAGACAACCGGATCTTGTGCTGGAACCCAAGTATGGGGGAGGTACATAACGACTGCTATAAGTACATGTGGTCTGCTTTATACAGTCGTGTGCTATGCTATGTATGTGTCTCTTCTCTGTAACCCTGTGGAGTGCCAATGTAGTTTCCTCCAGTATGTCTTCTGCACTCTTCCTGTCTGGAGCGAATGAGAGTGTTGTCCCTATCCAGACTGAAAACAACAGAGACAGGGAGTGATTTAATCAGATATGTCTCTGCCAAAGACACCAGGGGGAAGAAAGCTTTAACTAAAACTTAGTTTCAGCTAATTATGATTACTCTTGCTATATTCACACATGTAGTGTTCTCTGTATCCATTTGTTTCATCTTTGTCCTTCTTCTAGGATAGTAAGTTTTTTGTGGGGAAACTCAAAGGAGAATGAAGGGAAATTGTTAGGGTCATTGAGAAGGGAACAATGTAATTAAATACGTGTGTAAACTTTATTCATAGTACAGTGGTTTCACATGTATGTGCTTATCCAGTCATGTATCTCAGAATCACCATCTTTAAAATATTTTGGTATTACCTGAATTAAAGGACCATGGAAAATTTTTTTCTGCACACCTGCTTATTCTATGTGGAATTTCTGGATAAAACTGAATTTTGGACTGTGAACAAAATTAATACAGTTGATCTTGATGATAGCATAGGGAAGGTACTCTAACATTACCGAAAAAAGTCCAGCTGAGAGCCCCAGGCTGGATTAATTTCGTGGGACACTTTCACTTAGCTGACCACCTTTGCCTTGGAGGACATGGAAAAAACTTAATCCATTTTCATTAAATGCATGAAATACTGCTGTTGTGGTTTTATGGGATTTGATGCTCACTTTGCACAGATGTCTGCTAGTCAGAAGAGAATCAGATTCTGAAACATTCCTGAAGTATAATTTTTACTTAAGTCTTTTCACAGTGTTTTAGTGGAAAAATTTTAAAACAGTTTTAAGTGCAGCTGGCTCATCTTTGTGTGCTGCTGTAGATTTGCAGAGTCCAAATTCAACTTAGGCATTTATGCACAAATGATTGTTAGAGGGCTGTTCTTGACTTGGTACCAATGAACAGAAGATTTTCAGGTGATACAGAAATTGGGAAGGTTTTCAATAGTAAGGACAGTACAGTTATACAGAAAGGCTGATCTGTTGAGTTTGGGGGAAAGGTTGGTTTCTTTAGGTATATTTGGGTGGTTTTTTTAGGTGGTTGTTTTTTAATTTAACAATCCAGATTTTAATATAAGCAAATGCAAGGTTTTATAAATGGGAACAGAAAATGCAGATAACGTTCCCACAGAGAAGGAAGTGGTGATTCTCTGTACTTTGTGTGTGTGAGGCGTAAAGGAAATCTCTTCATTTTACAAACTGGAGGTTCAAAGTCAAAGGTTAGGGTAGTGAGTTGCCTAACATCATGCAGGAATTCTGTGACTGGACCATTAATTGAATTTTGGGTTTTTGAGTGCTGGACCAGAAACTCATTGGCCACAATATCCTTCAGAGTTCATCTGCAGCTATTACAGTCCTCTTTTGTTGTTCTACTTTTTCTGTAGGTTTTTGTTTTCCTTGTCAAATTTGTTATTTCAGACTATTCTTTCTGTTTAGACATTCTTGCTCATGAGACCTTCTTGCCTTTTGGCTTCTGGTTTTCTTGGATTGTCTTCTGGTGTGTCTCTGTTAACAGCAGGTGTGACAGTACTGACTTGGTGCTTTTGTGTTTTGTTCTACAACCAAAATGCTATGGTATAGCAGCTTTCTATGACTTCTGTTTGGGCTCAATGTGCTATAACTTGGTTGCAATGCATCCTTCAAGAAGCAAAAATAAGAGGCTTGTATAATATGGTGATATGTAAATAAAGTGTGACACACTTGCTGTGGGCAAGTGATTTGGGGAAAGCAGGGGACTGTTTGTGTTGTGCTTCTGCCTTCTCTCTTTCTGTGACAGGTGGTTTATGAGTTGCCCATTTGGAATCAGTGGTGCTTTGATGTCCAGTGGTGTCCTCGGAATCCTTCAGTCTTCTCTGCTGCCACTTCAAATGGGTGGATCAACATTTATTCTGTTATGGGTGGGAACTTAGAAGCCCAGCAGAAGACACAGGCTGACAAGGTAAAGTCCTGTGAACATTATGGCTTCACAGATTGACAATAACTCACCTGACTTCTGAGGGCATTAGAAGCACACATGTAACAGTATGATTTTTAAGTGATGCAGTCTGTCCTACCCACCAGGATGTATAGCTGTATGGTGTGGGAACCAGAAGCTACCTGTGTGGGGACTATCCACTGCTAATATCCACCAAGTCCCAAAGGGCAAAGGTTTCTCAGTATTTCTTGTAAAGTTCATTAAAGTGTGTCAAGATCAAGTGTAGTTTTGATGTTATATGTATTTTATGGTTGTTACTACTAGACTAAAAATAAAGCAGCACACCTGTTAGAGCAACAAGCTTGTCTTGTCATTAGGCTAAAATTAAATACATTTATACTAAATAATACAACCTGTTATTAGTTCAGAAGAGAATTTTTTAAAGTAGCTTATAAGGCACTTTTAGCCATTTTCCTCAAGTCAATTGACTGTAACTTGCAGCATGTTAATATTTTGATATTGAAAATCATTACATAGCCAATTAATAGATGGGCAAACTCTGAACAGCTTAAGTGTAAGTGCTGTCTAAAATTTTAGTTTTAATCTGGTGTCTAGTCTTTTAATTCCCTGCCTCTCTCCCAGCTGACAGACGCCTTACAATACAGGTTTTAAGACAATACTTATGAGCTGGTGTCTTGGTGTCAGGACCACCACCACCACGTGGTCGCAACACCGCCTCCCCCCCCCACTCCTCTCCCGGTAAGATGGGGGCAAATAAGAAAAAGTGGAACCTCCTGAGTTGAGATAACGACAGATTTTTAATAATACCACACGAGGAAAGCAAAAGAAAGAAGAATATAACAATAAGACAAGATATAGAGTACAATGGAAACACTGATACAATGAAAATCTCACCACCACGAGCTTCACAAAAGAGACCCCTCTCCCGGCTAGCTTCCCCTTATATCCCGGGCATGACGTCAGCATGGTATCGAATATCCGGCTATGCCCAACTCCCAGCTTCTGTGAAGAATTAACCCTATCCCAGCTGGACCCAGGACAGCTGGCTTAAGTGTTATTTATATAGTCATTTACAGCTGACTGAGTTCAGTTTTGTAGGATTTGTGAGAGAAAGAAAATACTTTATCAAGCAACAGCTGTAGGAAATTAAGGGTTTATTTGAACCATGGAGAATTTTCTTTCTGTGCATTCTTCATATGTCTGCACTACACTTCCAGTCTTGAAAACTGGAGAACAGTAGGGTAGAATAACTCCTAGATAAATAGAATAACAAGTAAGAACCTAGATAAATAGAATAACAAGTAGGGAAAAAAAATAGGAGGAGATAATGACAATTATGGAGGCAGGGAGTTCATGACCAAGAGGTCTCTTTCCTCTGCATTCCATGGTATCCGGACCGAAACTCTGTTGAAGACCTGGTGGCTGATGTTGCTGGTAGCCTGGAAGTGGGTATTTATTTTTCTAAGGTTTAGGGTGATTGATTTGCTAGGTGTAAACTGTTCCTTCAGGAGATGGTCTTTCTTTGGAATTGGTTTCCCCTCAGGAAAGACTTGAAAGACAAAACATGTAGGTCTTTCCTGTGATTCTTTGTTTGGCAATCTTAGCTTGATGAGCCTTGTGTTGCTACTTTTCTGGTGTGCTGGTCAGCTGTATTTTGGAGCTATGCCCTATGGTCCAGTCAAACTTGAAGAGGTTTATCTTTAGCAAACAACAAATCTATGCCAGTAGTGTTAAAAATTAAGAATGCTTGTGAACAGCATTGTATGTATGTTCACTGACTTGCTAAATGTCAGAAATCCAGATCAGAGGCCGCTTTTGACACTCTTGTCTAGGCAAGAAAGTCTGTAGAGATTGTATCACCAGCCTCATCTAAGCTATAAAAGCTTGAGATGGTTCTTAAAACTACCCCATTTGAAAGACCTAAGACCTCAGCAACAGAAAGGGAGTCAGCATTCCTTTGTGAGCAAAACAAGAAATAAGTTGGACAGCTTTTGACCATATATTGTCACTGTCTTGTGTAAAGCAAGGAATTCTGTAACTCCTGTATTTATGAGATGGGAGCTAGGCAAGGCAGTGTTTGTCAGGGAATTTGCATCTTGCTAAGGAAAAATTACTTGAAAAATCTCTCAAGATGAAGCTTTGTTGAGAAATAATTTCTGGAACTGTTTGGAAATACTGCTTCTCTCACATAGAGGCTTGGTGCTGTAATAGCCTTTTTCTTCATTGGCAAGGAAAGTAACTATTTACTAAGCAATAGTTTTTTGTGCTTACTCTGTACAGAGAAGAATTGAACTATATCTTATTCTTTTCTCCATATGATTCTAGATCTCTTCCTCCTTCAACAACTTGGATCCCTTTGGCACAGGACAGATCCTTCCACCTCTGCAGGTGCCAGAGCAAGTAGCTCAGACCACCTTGATTCCACCATTAAAAAAGCCACCCAAGTGGATTCGCAGACCTGTGGGGGTTTCGTTTGCAGTAAGTGAATGGAGCATCCTTAGCTTAAAATGCAATAGATGGGTCATCTCACAGTCCCTTTCTTTCACTAGAGAGACCTCATCTTCCTGTTGCTGGTTGTTTTAATGCCTGTTTAAGGTGCAGCGTGGTGTCCCATGGAGCAAAGCTTGTTCGCTCAATGTTCAAATATATTTCCAACAAGAAAGAGTCCTACAGCAGGGAATGGGAGGTTATGAGTAAGAGTTAACAAAGCTAAGGAAGACTCGCAAAAGCTGTCTTTGTAAGCTGTGACATGCATTCCCATTGTCCTCTTTCTCCTTCCTATTCAGGTGTTTAGTTTGCTTCACCTATTTGCTCCTAAATAGAAGGGCTGAATTGTTCTTTTAGCCTGTGACTTGACTTGTTTTCTGTCTAGTGGCTGCCATTCACATGATAGTTTGTATCATTACAGCCTGCCTCTCCATGTCAAAAAAGAACAAACAATTCCAAATGGTACTTTTTCCTCTGTGCCTCTCTGGCATTTGTGATTTGCTAGGCCTGATAGCATATACACAAGCGTCATTGTTATCAGTTGTCAGCTGAAGGGTGAACTGTGTGATGTGAACTCCCTCAAGGTCCCTACCATCCATACACCTTAAACTGTTTGGGTTCCTTGTGATTACAACTGGAGCGTGAGTGCACCTTGCTGAATGAAGACCTAAGTGAGATATTTTTACCTTCATTTGTAAGTATGCTTACTGTGTCTCCCTCTGTCTTTCTCAGTTTGGAGGAAAACTTATTTCCTTTGGTCTTACCAAAGCTCCTGGACAGCAAACGCAGCAGACTTACCCACACCAGATATTTATCAGTCAAGTCACTACTGAAACTGAACTCCTGCTCCGATCCAGAGAACTCCAGATGGCCTTACAGTCAGGGAACCTCCTTGATTACTGCCAGGGCAAGATCCAGACAGCCAAGTTGCCATTTGATGAGAACCTTTGGAACTTTTTGAAGGTAGGATGGCTGTGGTGAAAGATGGAGATCAGTTCTTTTACGGTCCTGGGTTGGAATGTGTTCATTATGGTCCTCTCTAGCTATTGTGGTTTAACCCCTGCCAGCAGCTAAGTGCTACTCACTTCCTCAAGTTGGGATGAGGGAGAGAATCGGAAAAGTGAGAAAACTTGTGTGTTGAGATAAAGACAGTTTAATAGAGAAAGCAAAAGCCATGCATGCAGGCAAAGCAAAACGAGGAATTCATTCACCGCTTCCCATTGTCAGGCAGGTGTTCAGCTATCTCAAGGAAAGCAGGACTCCATCACACGTAAGGGCTACTTGGGAAGACAAAACACAATCACTCTGAACATCTCCCCCTTCCTTCTTCTGCTCCCAGCTTTATGTGCTGAGTGTGATGTCACATGGTGTGGAATATCCCTTTGATCAGTTGGGGTCGGTTGTCCCAGCTGTGTTTCCTCCCAACTTTGTGTACTCCCAGCCTACTTGCTGGCAGGGCAGTGATGAGGGAGAGAAAAGGCCTTGACTCTATGTAAGCACTGCTCAGCAATAACTAAAACATCCCTGAATTATCAACACTGTTTCCAACACAAATCCAAAACACAGCCCCATACTAGCTACTATGAAAAAATTATCCTAGCCAAAACTGCAAGAGTGTATAGATGAGGGTCTATCCTGAAGATATCTCTCTGGGTTGTCTCTCTCTGTCTCTGGGTCATTTCTGTCTCTCTTGGTTGCATCTTGGACTCCTGGGCTCTTATGTCTTTTCTGGTATTGTAGTGTCAGGACTTCATCTGCTCTGGGATCATTAGCTGGGAACAGGTTGAGCCTTGGTCATCGGGTGATGAGCAGTTGCACTGTGTATCACTCAGTTGTATATTTATTATTATTATTACTGTTATTATCAATTTTGTTTAGTTATTAAACTGTTCTTATCTCAACCCATGAGTCTTTTTTCCCTTTACCCCATTAGTTCTCTCCCCCATCCCTGGCGGGAGGAGGGTGAGCAAATGACTGTTTGCTGTTTGCTGCTATCTGGGTTCAAACTGTGACAAGATTTCTAGGATTTTACATGTTTTGTTGTCTTTTTCAATATTCTTTGGGACTTAGGTGAATCTGGAGCAGGAGTCCAGGACTAAACTTCTCAAGCTGCTGGGCTACAGTAAAGAGGATCTTCAAAAAAAGGTAAGGGTTCTTTCCAATAGAGAGAAATCTTTACAGCACTAAAGGTGTTGCAGAAGAGTTGTAGGGTCCCTACTGGAAATGAATGATCTCACAGCACACAAAAGACAAAACTGTAGGAAATTTCAGCTGAAAGGCACCTCAAGTATCCCCCATCAAAAAGCCGATGTGGGCACTTTTAAGGGTATAACTGTATCTGTACTGGATCAAACCAAAGGGATCTTGAGCCCAGTTATCTTGCTTCAAGTTGTTGGTGCTTTGGGAAGTGTATAACAGTGCAGTTGTGGGAGCTTCTTCTAGCATCCAGCTCTCTGCATCTCGGGGGATCCCTCAGCCAGGAAGAAGGTGACAGATGAAGACAGTCTGGCATAGCATTGATGGAGCTTCAGGGGAGGAAACTCGTGCAGCAGCATGGACAATGCTCTGAAAAGGATAAATAACCTCTGATAGGCAGCCAGCCAGGAATAGGGAGAGGTGGAACTTTTCAAACAGGTGAAAGAGCTGGGGGAATGGTATCTGGGGCTTGCCAGTCACTTGGTGACTTTGCTGCCCAGGTGTTTAACTTTGATGGGGGCTTCACTCTGTGAATGTCTGTTACTTTTCTAGATTGCATCATGTTTGAGTAATGGGATCCCAGATAAACAACCCATTCTCGAGGCAGATGAGGCAAATGATGCACAACCAGATCAGGTATGTCCTGTACATCTTGCCAATCTAGGAGAGCAGTGAAGGGCAGAATGAACGGGAAGGTTTAATTCCAACCACAAGTTGTTGGGCTCACTGCAGCCATCACAGAGGGCGGTTCACAGGCCTATTGGACTCTCTCAGGTTCAGACTAAACCATCATAGCGGTCCCTTCTGGCTTTAAAACAAATCAGTGAATGATGAGGACTGGCTTTTAACACTGCAGGAAGGCTGGCTTCACCGGTGCTGTTTTCTTCAGTGATAGAATTAGCCCCACCCCAGTTTAACTTCCTGCTGCAGTTTTGAATTTCCTCTGTGAAGCTTCTGCTGTGGTATTTCTTTTGCATTTCTTTCCTTTTCACCTCTATCCTTTGAAATGTATTCTCACATGATTTTGGGATGTCCGTCTTTGGATGCCTTCCAAGGCCTAGTTCACCATGCGCTGTACATTTTGCTTCTCTAAGGTATCTAAAACTGCTATGCTCAAATTACTGGTTTTCTTCACAAAACTTAAACACTTGCTGAGATATTCTAGGGATAGCGGTTATGTCCTGCATTTCAATAGATTTTAATTTTCAATTTCA
The DNA here is from genome assembly GCF_000699245.1 of Pterocles gutturalis. Lineage (NCBI taxonomy): Eukaryota > Metazoa > Chordata > Aves > Pterocliformes > Pteroclidae > Pterocles > Pterocles gutturalis. The sequence continues at coordinate 18,110 of NW_010107904.1, forward strand.
GTAGCATGGCTGTGACCCTACTTGTTAATTACAGTAATCACTTGTTGGGCTTGTCTCTGTTCCATCCATAATTTTTCAGCTTGCTCAAGGGCTGGCATTTGAGTTGATGAATGCTGGCAGCCAATACTGTTGTCATTGCATGTCTTACACCGTCAGTCTCCTAGGCTTTGTCAGTAGCAGCACTGCACTTGTTGCTGCCCTGGTGAAGCTGTGCAGGTTGATAGAGCCGTGACGGGAGGCATGGTGGGTTTCCAAGTTGAAATCAGATTTATATGAGCATGCTCAACCAAATGGAAAGCAGCCCCATCCCACCTTGTAATCCATTAAATTGTTTTGGACAGGATCTGTGTGTTCAATTAATTAATAAACCTCTTGCACTCTTTGCACAGCTTTTGATAAATTCCAGTGATGATGTAGCTGCTGTTTCCTCCTCTTCAGACTTTTTCGACAACCTCATTCCACAAAATATGAGTACATTGGAGATTCCTGTTACAGAAGGTATGTTACATGAAATGTGTTTGTGCCTTCTTACAAAAAGGAGAAAGGAGGGAAAACCAGAAAATTAGAGAGAGCAGGAAGAATCTGGTCCACTCCAGCACATGGATACTTCTAAAATACATCACCTGTCCCAGTGTCATGCAGCATCTCTCAACATTGTGCAAAAAAAAAGAGCCTTTGCAGATAAGAGACCCATTAAAGAGAAGAGTCTTCTAGATGATGGAAGACTTAATGAGTCAAGTCATTGGGTTTTCTTAAAGTGCAAAACCTGATTTGACTTCCCAAATCTTCTTTTAGCTGGGCTTCCATATATTGTTATTTTTTACTGCCTAGTTTTTAAAATTAGCATGATCAGTGCATCTGGATGGGTGGGTTGACTCTGCTTCTCACCTCTGTAGATACGGATGGACTCATCAGCCAAGCCCTTTTGTTGGGGAATTTTGAGGGTGCAGTGGAGCTGTGCATGCGGGCAGAGCGCTTTGCTGATGCCATCATCTTAGCTATAGCTGGTGGGGAGAACCTCCTAAAGGAGACCCAGAAGCGCTACTTTGCCAAGCATAAGACAAAACTCTCCCAGGTAAGTGACAGTTTTGTGTACCCACTGAGCAGGGGAAGGTGTGCAATATCTTGGCAGATGTTTGCCTGGATATATATGGAAATACTTTGTCAGGAAGTAGGATGTCAGCAGAATCTATGTATCTCCTCTTGGCTAGGCATTTACTCTAATCTCTTGGTTGCCCACCCAGGAGGTCTGTATTCTTTGTTTCTTTTAATCTCCTGCCTCAGCTCCCCATGCTTGTAACCTGTGGCACATACTGCCCTTTTACAGCTTGGCTAGGAAGGTCCTAGCTTACTTAATTGACAAATGGGGAAGTGTAACAGGAGTTGGGATGTCCTAACACTGTGTTCCCAGTCATTGATACTAGCAGCTATGAAGTAGGATATGTGTTAGATAGATCTTTAGTCTTGTATAGTGTGGCTGTTTCCATGTTCTCTTAAGTGCTTTGTTGAACTTTTTTACTTTCTTTAGAGGCATTGGGTTCTAATTACTGTTAACATTGGGATGCTGGGATTGGTAGACCTTAATGTACAGTGAGGTAGTTGCTGCATAGTGGGAAGTGTGCCTGAAGTGTTAGCTATCCCTGTGGGTACACTTGCTTAAGCACTCGGCTTATCTTTGTCTTCCTTGACTGAGAGGCCTTCTGCTTCCCTTACAGCTGCTTTCCTCCATTGTGCAGCAGAAATGGCAAGATATTGTTTGCACATGTGATCTACAGAGCTGGAAGGAGGCACTGGCCATCTTGTTAACATACTCAAAGCATGAAGATTATACTCAGCTTTGTGGTATGCAGTGTACTATATTTTGATACTATTTTCCTTAGGGGAGGGCAACTCTGGACTGCTCACAGAAAAGCATGGATACTGCTGAGGAAGGAAAGCACTCGTTACAGCTAGCTGGAACGTTAAGTGTGGATTGTCAAGTTGCGAGAATGATATATGTACACTGTAGTTGAGAGTCATGGTGTAAAGTTATATATGCTGATATTTCCTGTCACCTCTACCAGTAGCATGGAAAAAAATTAGGATAGGCACTAGACTGAGACACTAAGAGGGCGATATTTATTATTTTACTCTGGGAAGAAAAGGATTTCCTTGACAGTAAAAAGTCAGGTGGCTTCACTCCGTCTGAAAGAAGATTACCATTTCAACACATCCCTTTTTAAGCTCAGAAACAGGGATTAATGAGTGTTTGATGGCTTCAGTAGTTTCCTCAGTCCTGTTAATAGTCCAACATACCCAGCAACTGGTTGTTCTGAGAGTCAGAGTTAGGAGACAATCTAGTGACTGAATCTGATGAAGTTACTCATGTTGCTTAGCTGGGAATTAACTCCTGGCTAATGGGAACAGGTTGGCGCTGTTGGAGAAATGCGGGCACTTTGTACAAGTAAGATAACACAACTTGAAATGAAAGAAAATACAATGTCTTTTACAAACCAAATTGTAACAGTGCAAAGTGGCAGTGATGATAGTGATGTAGCTCCAGCTCATCTTTATCTCCTGGCATTTGCTAAACATTGACAATTACCGTATTACTAGCTGTCCTTGGTACTGGACACTGCTGTTGCCTAGAGATTCCCACACCTCTTTGGAAAAAAAAGCATTGTATTTTGTCATTGAATTAATCTGTCATTTTAAAGGGTTTTTCTTCCTTTTGTGTGCCTGGGCAGCTGTATAAAAATTGACTGTAGGGTTGCTAAGAGATGAGCATTGGGGTTAATGAGCTCTTCGGAAAGAGAGTCTGTTAAATGTTGTCTGTATTTCTTCCTCTCTAGACATGCTGGGTGCCCGCCTAGAGTCAGAAGGAGATGCAGCCCTGTCCAATGATGCCTGCCTCTGCTATATCTCATCAGGCAATGTGGAGAGGTTGGTGGAATGCTGGGTGAAAAACCATGAGACTTCATCACCCCTTGCCCTGCAGGTACGGGTGCTATAATGTTGGTTTGACTCCTCTTTAGGCCAGTCTGGTAGCCCTGCTCTGTTTATATTATCCCATCAGAGTATCTGGCTTCCTGCAGACAGTGCAAACCTGTTGGTAGTTACCAGGGTATCTCCTTCTAGCCTGAATTACAGGCTTACATCTAAAGGAGATTTGCACTCTTAAACTTCAAGGATTTTTGTGTTTAGAGAGTACTGATTACATTGCATATAAATCCAGCCATGGACAGGAGTTACAGCCTACCTGCCTGTCTTTGTATACTGATGTAATCTCTGAACTTCCTTTTAGTCAAGGAAATTTAGATTGTACCTGTTTTCTTACTGGCAGTTGACTGGGAGTACATTTGCTGCTATGCTCGTCTTGTTTAACTGTAATGCTCCAGTGATCTGGCTCAACCTTCAGAACAGCTTCTGGCAAAATAAAATAAAGTCTAGATTGCATTATTCCCACTGCAAGCATAATGATCGTGTATAGGAGGTTACAGCTTGCAGATGAATCAGGGCTTCTAAGTCAGTGTTGTTATCTACTTGTTGCACTTAAACCAGTCCTGGCTGAGTCAGTAGCTCCTGTTGTGTTCACCAGTTGCTAGAATGAACTAGACAAGTCTTCTGCTCAGATACCTGCAGGTAATGCCCTCTGCTACAAAGTTCCTTGGTTTTGCAACCCCACTAGTGCATAACAGAAACAAAAAGGCATCTTCCATACCTGGTTATGTTTGAAACTGATCTCCCAGTTACGTTATCAGCCAATGATGCATATATCATTCTACAGATATAAACATTATTTTGATTTCTAAGAGTTGAAGGAGGTTTGAATAACTAAAAACCTCTGGTCTGTTTGCCAGCAGCAGTAGTTTTTTGTAGTGAATTTCTCTTGCTATGGTTTTAATCTTTCCTCTTCCAAGCTGATAGCTTGTAACTCCTAGAGTTACAGTAGTTACTTCTTAGTAAAAATATCACAGTTGATTGGAATGTCCTTGTGGCTTCTGATTTTCTTTTTTCCCTTACCATAAAAGTAGCAGTGTTGGGGTTTGCTTCCTGGTTCCTGTTTTTCTCCACAAAGTTCACCTGATGAAACGGTAATCAGTGGTGGTATCTGGTGCAGAGTGAAGTAACTTCTGTTCACATTGGACCCAACATCAGTTGAAAGTGGGGAAAGCCATCTGGTATTGTCTCAGTATGAGATGGACCAGTAAAGCAAGTCAGTTTCTGAGAGATCTGTTTCTTCCCTCCGCCTGGTTTATTCAGGATCTCATAGAGAAGGTGATGGTGCTGAGCAGGTCCACTGAGATGCTCCGAGGCACAGCAGGACCAGCACCAGGCCCTGTCTTGGCAGAACGAATCGCCCAATATGCCAGTCTCCTGGCATCACAAGGATGCTTGTCAGCCGCAATGAATTATCTACCCAGCAGCTCTAAAGAGGTGAGCGAGAAATTAGTTCTTGCAGGAAAGAGTGGTATATGGGGAAAAAGGATACTTGGTACAAAAGAGAGCTTAGGTTTTGACATGCATCAGGTCTCAAGGTTTCAGCTGAATTACGGTAACTTGAGGGTAGAAGTATGTTTGGTTTTTTATTTTTTTTCTGTAGGACACAGTTTTTGTCTTCATTTGCTTTTTTCTTTTTAGTGCCTTTGATTCAGGAAAAAGGAAGGGAGATATAGAACTGTAAAATGGTTCCTGGAGAATGACGCTGCAAATGAGCTCTGCAGGGAAGCTGCATCTGTGCCTAAAACTAGCTCGTAGAGGAAAGGAATGGGGAGGTCAATTTATAGTTTGAAACAAATCTGTCTAGTGCCTAAATGTGGGTAGGGGTTGGGGAGGGAAAAGTCTAAAGATTGGAGGAAGGATCAGTGAGACTTCATCTGCCTGGGAATGTGGCAGGTGATGTCCCAGATTGTCTCTTACGTGTTTTAGTGTTGGTTTTTTTTCCTGGTGGCTACTGGGGAAGTGGTTAGTTTTGCAGGTCAATGCTCAGTGCTTTGTGTCAGGATCTGCTTTGAGTGCTTCCACAGCACCTTCCATCTGAGGGTCTCAAGGCACTTCTAAAGCATAGTTTGTTCCAGCTCCTCATCAAACAGCTCCGAGACCGACTTTTCCATGCTCAAGGAGAGAATGCAGGGGATCAGCAACCCCCCCCTTTTCCCTGCACTCGTGTCAATGTTGGTGTCGTTAAACACACATCTCCAGCAGCCAAGGGTGGTTCTGCCCCTGAAGGAGCCGCCCACAAAACAGGTGCCAGACATCCAGAGAAGGTAGGCCTTAACTCAGGTGTTCATGGATTGGGGAGAGGGAGGAAGGCTACTGGGTTGTGGAAAGTATATGAAGTAATATGAGAGAATGTCGACTGCAGGCACTGAGGAACCATCAGTGATGTCTTTCACTGGAGCAAACACAAGCTCTGTGATAATCCACAAGTAGGCTGCCTGACATCTTTTCTGAAAGCCCTGTCCCAAATGCAGTCACTGGAGGAGACTGTTGCAAGTGTAGTGATCCACCAAGATCTTACTGAGGTAAAAGGGGACTGTGGTTCACTCTCCTATACCCATCTCACCATCATATCTCAGGAAAATTAGAGGCTTAATCTCAGTTCTTGGATGAGAAAACTATTCAGGAAGTTTTGCTTCCAGCCTCTATTACTTTATTATTATTCCATCACTATTTTATCTGGTTGTGCTTCCAGGAAGTCACTGTGTGGGAACTGGCTCCTGAGGACTAATCCTTGTGAGAGCTGAAGAATAGTCCAGGGACTGTGGTGCCCAGTTTGTTGAGCAATTTATGTGGTGGGAAAGGCCTTTGACCCAATCAATCCAGGACACTGAGAGCAGTAGCATCTTCTCTTGTCTGAGAAGTGACAGGGATAGAAAGTGCTTGTGTGTGTATGCGCGTGACTGTTGGCTGTTTGCAAGTTCTTTGTTTTTTAATTGCAGCCCAACTATCAGTCATCATTTGCCCCTTCAGCACCTTCTCAGCCTTCAGTGCCTTCCCACTTCATGCCTCAGCCAGTGCCAGCGATGTCTGTAACACCTCACCATCTTGCCCCTCCTCAGGGCAGCACAGGTCCACAAACAAGTGTCTATTCCAGAGGGCCTGTGTACCCACAGTACAACTTGGGCTTGGTTCCAGCAACTGTTTCAGGGCCAGGTAAGCATTGTGGTAGTCATGTCCGTTATCCAGGTTTTCTTAGACTAAAGTCTTCAACATGGATGGCTGGTCTACTTTCTTCCTCACAGGCCTATTGTACTTGCAAAGGATAAGTCATCTGTGTGAGAGACTTCTCAGTGCTTCTGAAACATCTAGCTCTAGCAACTGTTGCTGTGTGTCCACTGATATTAAGCATATATACAGAGTTGGAGAAGCCACAGCTAATTTTGTGGCAGAGTTTGACTGATGTGACCTGGGTTATGGGGAGTACTCCTGGCATGGAGATTCTAGGGTAAGGCTTGGAGAAGGGCAGACTTACTAGCGTGAAGGAGAGCATCAGGAGTAGTTTACACATGAAGCAAGGGATGCTGATACACTCTTTCTCATTTGTAGCTGTGTCACACTCTCAGCCATTCGGACCAGTGGGAGTCAGACCTGTTGGTCCTGCTCCCTTCCCCAGCCAGCCTTCTCTGCCAGGACAGTCCATGTCCATGACATCTCCTGGTGTTCTACCACCTGGACCCTCCCTCTTCACTCCAGCCTCAGTCCCATCATCTCAGCTTCCTGCAGCTTGTCCTCTCCCTGTGGCAAGCCAGTCTCCTCTAGGCTTCTCTTCAGCACCTTTCAACTGCCCCATGAACGTGGGTTACCCTCAAGGAGGTCCTGGAGCTCCATCTACTAAGCCCCTGCCAGCAGCCAGCATTCCTCCTCCTCCCACAGGTAAGTACAGCTTGTGTGACTTGTGTGTCCAGGACGCTCCTGGATGGTGTTTGCAGTACATAATGGACATGAACCTTCTGTCACCATAAAGGCTGGATGTGTTGCTGAGTCTAACCTTACAGGCACATTGTGCTGAGTCTTGCTGTGATGGTGATACACAGCAATGATAACAGTTTAATTCAGCCTGTTCAACGGTTCTGTCCCTCAGGTTGTAGATACAAATGCTGTCTCTTCTGGTCCCCGGTGCACCCTAAGTAGTCAACCACTCCCGAGGCATCTGCTCTGACTGAAAGGGTGGTGGTTCACAGGGAATGCCTGGTGGAAGGCTTGCTGATCTCGCCCTGCTTATGTAACTTACACAAGAAGAGCATCTGAAATGCTGGGAGGGCAGGGTGCTGCTTCTCTGTCCATGGGATATCCCTTGCTTAGCCTCAGGTTAAAAGTCCTCTGTCTGTTGTTCTCTACTTCTCCCCATTTTCTCCTGTTTCCATAAAGTGCTTGCTTGGGAATCACTTCTGGGTTCCTCTGTGCAGTGCTCTAGACCTGGAGCCTTTCCTGTCTGGGTCTACAGTTTGAATCCAGCCCAGGCTACAAGTACTGTGAAGTCCTTGTGCTGTTGGACCTAGTTCCCAATGGATGGGTATTCCCTCTTTCTATTTCTCACATCACCACATCTGGTGCTTGTTAATTCTTTGCTGTCTCATGGGACACGTTTATCCAGGCTGTGGAGATCCCTAACAACAAGGCTGACAATCCTTAGATTTTTGAGCAGATGCTTCTCCAAGCCCTGTGTATACCTGAGAGTGAAGGAACTGAGGCTTTGAGGTTTGCCTGCACCTGGAATCCTTTGCTGAGCTGTGTTTAACCAAGGGCAGCAAATCCCCCTGTGTGAAGCCTGTGGGAACTACACACAAAGGCTCTAAGCTAAGGCTGGACAAATTCCTTCTGAAATGCTATCAGAGATAGTAGTCCAGGGACATTACTCACTGAGTAAAAGGTGTTGGTGATGATGACTCTCCCACCCTGCCTTGATTTTCAGGTTTCTTCCCTTGGCTAGATCCCCACGTGGATCATGCAGGTAGTACCCAGAGAAGCCTCCAGACCTGTGGGGGAGGCAATGTTACTGCTTCCAGTGAAATGTGGGGTGTGTGTGTGCACATGTTATTGTGTGTGCATGTGTGCATGCTCACTGCTGTTTGTTGTTTCCTTGCATGCCTGGGGAGCTATACAGCTGGTGTTGTGGACATATTTGTCCTTAGGACTAGTAAGTGACAGCTGGGGATGTTGGAAGTGAAATTAAAGCACTGTGCTCTTACTGATGAGTTTGGGTACAGAAAGCAGGGGCTCCAGCTTCCTTCTCTGCTTTCCTCTGGTCCTGGAGGAATTAAAGCATTCTCAGTCTCTCTCCATTCAGGCAGCTGCTGGGCCAGCAGGACAGGAAAGCAGCCCCTTTTCCTTTCTTGGTTCTCTAAGCAAGGAACAGGACAGTGGTTGTAACTTATCTCTTTTTTTCTCTCTGTTACATTCCCCGTCTTATGCATGGCTTTACTTGTGGTTCCCAGCCTGAGCAGAGGTGGAGTAGTGCTTCCCAAGCAGAATTTGGGGGCTCTATTCCAAGGGGAGCTGGAAAGCCCTTTTGGCTTTAGTTACAGCGCATGGTTTGGCTTTGAGTATCAGCACATCTGCTGGGAAGAATCTGGACCATCATTTTCTGAATGATGCTTTGTACTGGTTTTTCTTAGGATTCATTGATGATAGAGAGTAGGTATCTTCCAGTCTACATTGTTGGTGGGGTAAGGCTCAATGTCTTAGGGGGCTGTCTGCAGTGACTGCTGCCTACACCAAAGACCATTTGTCAGGCACAAAAGATTATCTAGGGAGTCTCAGCTTTATTTAGGAAATCCGAGTACTCGGTAGCCACTTACGCCACCAAGGAAGCCTTGCTGTGTGGAGTGGGACTCTAGAGAGGGAGTTGTCCCTTCAGCAGAGAAACAAAAGTCTCAGGCTGAATATGCCCTGCAGGAATTCACTGCTGGTAAGTTCCCATCTCCTAGCAGCATTTACCCCCAGTTTTAATGCCAGCATATGGCATGTGCAGATCAGCAGTGCAGACTGGCTTCCTTGACAGTGCTTTCTTCCCTGCTATTGTTATTCTGGTTTTGATGGGTACTTTTATTTATCCTGGAAAGGGACTGTAAGATCACTCAATATGACCGGCTAAATTTGCTTGCTTTGGAAATTCCTGAACATGACCTGACCAGCTCATGAACACATTCTTGCTAGCGCAGTGAAGAGAGATCTCCACTTGTAGAAATCCCATGCTCCTGGGGAGCGTTAGGGACGGGGTGAAAGACAGCAACATGTTGGCTCATCTCCTTTCTGGCTGGGATAATCCCTGACTCCAGCCTGTGATGGTCTTGCTTTTTCTAGGACAGGCATTGCTAGAGACCACTGCTGTGGGGCACTCCTTTCAGGGTTGGTAAGAAATCCTCTTTCACAAATAGCACAAACAAGATAGTCAGAGTTTCATCCCAGCAAAATACAGCAGGGTCCTGTTGTCTCATGTCTTATGATTACGAGCCTAGCTTAAAGACTAAAATTTAAATAGTTGTTTCCTGTGAGGATTTGAAGTGCCACTGGGTTGGAATAGTGCCAGGGACTGCTAGGCCACAGGCTCAGTGGGGGCCAGCAGAATTCTAGGGCACAGAATCCCCAAGCTAGAAGTAAGTGCCAACTTAATTAAACTACTGATCCAAACTCATCAGAGAGTGAGTCTTGAAATCATGGTAAAAGGGAGGGCAAAAAGAGGCTGCCAGAATTTTAATAATAAAGGTAATTAAAGTAATGAAGCACCTTTTGCATCTTTCGTCTGTGATTTTTAAAGCTCAGTTCAGGATCAGTGGCTCATTAAGTGCAGCACTGAGCTCCAGCAATTCTGATACTGCCCCTTAGAATTATGCCACTTTCTCACAGATTATTCCTGTCTCATGAGCTTGAGGTTATTAATACTGGGGTGATAAAAGCAGACAAAACCGCAGTGTTTGAGATGCAGGTACTCTTACAGGACAGCAGCAGACCAGGTAGTTGGAATTTGACCTTCACAGAATGAAGTGTGGTCACAAGTCTTTTGATGTCATGTTGTCTGATAGATTTTTAATTACCTGGAGTGAGGTTAGAGGCTAGGTACCACAGAAGCATCTGCTGAGACACCCTCTGCTCCAAAGGCATTTACTGATTAAGTCTGTTCCCTTCTAGTGGGGAAGCCAGCAAATTTTGCTAAGCTTTGGTTCTGAACATGATTTTGGAAGGGGAAAATTTCAACCCATCCCTAACTTCCCCCTTTATCACAGCAACCTGCATTGCTGTGGACTGCCATAGTGAGGCACGCCTGCAGGTGTTGGTGAGAAGCCCTCTCTCACCCTTAACATAGCCCTCAGTATGGTAACGCATTACTAGGTTCTCTGAAGAACCCCAGGAACTTCCTGAACCCTGATGTGCACGCACATATGCAGGTCCTGACCAAGGTTTGGGCCTGACTCTGAGGCTGACTTCTGTAGCCTCTGCAGAATGAGGAAAGCTTCAGCTAGTTGTGAAAAAATTTATGGGGGAGTGGGGGTGTGCCAGTTCGATCTAATCAAACATCACCTCATGAAGCCTGTGCACGTACTCGGATGCTAAGAATGTAATTAAGAAAGAGAAAGGGAAGCAAGAGTGGTTCTTGGGCCCATGATCTGGGCCTGAAATTCTTCAGTTGAAATGGTCTGAAGGTTCAGTGAAGGGGAAATTGGAACCATGGGCCCTTTTGCTGAGGAAAGTTCCAAACCATGCAAGCAACAATTAATTGTTTCTGTGACTGCCTTCTCAAAGTCTGACATTTGTGTCTTGTTCTCTTTCCTGGCAGCTCAAGAATCTTGGACTGATCCTTCTGCTGCAAGAGGAGGCCTTCAAAAGAAAAAGGTAAGCTTTCAGCTGCAATATGTGTTGGTTGCCTTTTCACCAGGGAGCTCCATGCAACAGATACATTCCTATAAATGCTCCCTGTCGCACTCAGCAGGTCTCATTCCATGTTGGTCTGTCTATTTCTGCATTACATGCATAGCTAGAACTGGAGTCTAAGTCATCCTGACCCTTTGGCATCCAAATTCTCATGTTGTTCTCCAAGGCTGTTGTTTTGTAACATATTTATCATCTGTGATGCTGCATCCTCTGTCAGTACTTCCCAGGCTGACTACAGTGACTTGTTGCTCGAAATACAGATTTAGTCTTATTCCCTTGCCTACACACCTTTTTTCATAGTGCTGGGGAGATATTGCTCACTTCGCAGCAGACGGCTGGGGGCAGCATTTCCCCTCAGCACAGTGAGACCCACAGTGGTTTGCTTCAGATGCTGTTACCAACTGGTAAGGTACTTCTGCTGAAAGAAGTTGGGACAGGTGTAGCTGTGAGCTGCCTGCCATGTTAGCCCTGCTGCTCTCTGCCTTGTAGTGATTGCACTGGAGGACCTGCGAGCTGAGCTCTTTTGCAGCAAATGCTCTCAATACCCCATTTCTATCACTGCTGCCTGCTGGCAGGTGTGACAAGAAGCTGCTTTGGCACCATTCCCACCCCCCACTCCTCTTCTTTAGTTTGGAACAGACTTCTCGCCCTTTTTCTGGCAGCATAGCTGGGAACCTGCTTCAGCCTGTGCTTAGTACAACAGGATTAGCCTCTTGTTAAAGGCATCTCCTTTTGATCTAGTCCTGTCGGAGAGAATGTATCCTGACTCTCTGGCTTAGCAGGAGCACGATGAAGTGTTTGCAAGAGGATTCTCCCCCAGTGTCGTGGGATTTTCCCCAACACTTGCTCTGTTGGACACTTTACTGCTGCTAATCTCTACATTCAGGACTCGTGCCATCGCAGAGCCAAGGCAGCTTTCTGAGGACCAGAGCAACGGAGCCAGGGGCAACGGATCTATTTGGTTGAACAATTACAGAGTAGTTTTCTTCCTGTCGCTTTGACTGTTCATCTAGGATGCAAGAGGAAGGGCCCCATGCTCTGAGCCAGGGGGCTGAAAGAACAGGGATGTGTTACACATCATCTTGAGAACTGGGCACTCTGCAAGTTAGAAAGGAAGTTGAATTTAACTGCAGAGAGTGTAACCAGCTCTCCTTCTTGGGACTTGGTTTGCTTGATTTTTTTTTTCTTTCTTTTTACTGACAGTTGCCTGAGAAATTTACTCCTCCAGCCCCCATCACAGCTCCAGTAATGAGCCTGCCCACTGAGCCCCAAGGGATCCATCCTCAGCTGTCCAGGTTGCAAGAATCTGGCCAGTCACCCCCAGGAGCACCTAAGGAAGGCAGCCTGCAGGTACTTAGGGAAAGTGGGGTGTTCCCCAGCCACCAGCTCCTTGTCAAGTAGAAAAACAGCTAAGCTTTTGAGATGCTTCTTACTTGGCAGCTGCAGGGCTTATGTTGCTCCCTAGCACATATAAGATATCTCTGCCTGAGTGTTAGAGAAATTGCCAGGGTGGAAAATGATACCTGGGTGTGGCTGAGAGAGAAAGGAGGGAGGCCAGGCAGGCTGTCAGCCTGCTTGGAGTTGGGAATCCACAGAGGCCTGAAGTATTCCACAGTCTGAAGATCATAATTTAACTCTGTGCTTCTAGGTATTCTCTGTTTGTGAAGGGGTAAAATTTTCTTTGTTCATAGTTGCAGGAGGGGAATCCACCTTCTTTTCATGGTCCTGTTGCATTTATTCATCTGCTTCTCTCTGTCAGTATCACCAGCTACCCGTGGAGAGGGTTGAGAGAAAGGAGGTGCCCCCTGAGCACCAGGTTCTGAAGACAACATTTGAAGGGTTGGTGCAACGCTGCTCTGCTGTCGCCACTGATCCGGTAAGTCATCCATTCTCTGATCTTTAGCTTTTTTACCCTCATAGATGTTTGACTGGTGCTTCCTTTTGGTTGGGAAAAGAGAGGAAGAGTCTTGTCCCTGTAACCAAGTTAATCTCTATCTGCCTACTTCCTTTAGGCTGTAGGCTTGTCCGTCTCTTGAGAACTGAGATGCATCCTTTAGCATTTATCCACTGCTTCTCATTGCCTCCCTGGAGCAGTGGTTCTTTCCTCTGAGGAAAGTAGAAGAAATGACCCAACTAATTCAGCTTCCTTTTTCACTGGCTTGATCTGTAGAGAGTTCCCACAGAGCTGGTATTACCTGCTGTCCTCAGAGCTTAGAGGGAAAGGCTGAGATATCCTGGCTGGAAGAGAAAGCCAGCAATCTTGGTGTCTGAGTCCTGAGTCACTGTGATTTCTACATGCTTGTTCCTGGAGGGCTGTTGGCATACATGTCATGTTGTGTGAACGTATCAGGCCAGACTGTCTGGAAGCAGAAAAGCAGTGTTTGCAGCATCGTGTTAGGTTGCTACGTCTTCCAAGAGCTTCAGGGCACCATGAAGCCTTCCAGAATACCTCTGCTTAGTGGGTCTTGGGAGGAGCACTGAGCCCGAACTGCTCCCAGAGTCAGACAATTTGTGTGTAGCAGCAGCTTCAGCATGTGTTCTCCATGCTTTCTGAGAGTGCAGTGTAGCAATTTCTGGGAGATAATCTAAAGGTTCCCTCTATGGACAGAAAAGCCTGTTAGTTTAGGCTTAAGCACTTGGCTTACATGGAGATTGAATAGCTGGGTTGGTACAGCAATGCAATGTACCTGAGCTCCTGAGGCTGCCAGGCATGTCCCAGAGTTGCCCAGAGCCAGGCATTTCTATCCACAGTATAATTAACCTGTGAGTGGATTGTCCAAGGTGGATTTAATGGGGTCAGTCCCACCAGAGCTTCAGTACTGAGGCCCTTTCCTTGGTAGTTACCTAGACTGGGAAGGATATTTCCCTATTTTCCCCAAGGAGACCAGCAAGAAGCTGTTGCTTCGGTCAGCCAGGGTGAGGCTGTCTGAATGCCCTGTGGGTCAACTAGTGGATGTCTCTCAAGCTTTGGAAGTAGTTGCTCTGTCCTGTGGTCTGCGAGCATTGCCAGAAGGGAGTAATGCCTAGATGGGGAGATGGGAAAAGGGGCAAATCCAGCATCCTGTCTTGGGGAGAGAATGTGTACACGTGTATGTGCGTGGTGAGGGTACGGCCGGCTTGTGTCACCGTCATTGTTTGGCAGTGGCTGAGATGCAGCTGAGTTGTTCGTAAGGTACTATGGGAAGAACACAAGAGGGGAGGGACTGAGTGAGAACAACTTGGTTCTGGGAGAGGTGGGTTTGAAGCTCTGGTAGAGCTAACAATACCTGTTTCACTTCAGAAAACCCGAAGAAAGCTGGAGGATGCATTGCAGCGGCTGGAGTGTTTGTATGAGAAGCTCCGTGAACAAGCGGTAGGTAGATGCCACCATTCCCTGTGCTCCAGACAGGTTCCTGATCCCACCTTTGCACTGAGTTGTGGGCCTTGGTGCCCATCCCAGTGTTTCAAGCACTTATCCTCTTGAAAAAGCTAGGGGAGTGCGAAACCTTGTATGCACCTTGAACCCAGCCAGCTTTATCTCTTCCTTCTTAACCCTGCCCAGACATTGTGTAAGAAAAAGCTGGGGAGGTTATTAGCAGGGTGCTTTTACCCCCAGGAAGTATACTGGCATATAGACAGGTTCCAGATAGGAAGGGGCAATTGGGGGTAGTTGTTAGGTGTGAACCTAATGTAACCTCTGGCTTAGAAAACTCTGAAGTTGCTGATTCCAGTTGCTGGAGGGATAGCTATCAAGGGAAGAATAGTTTTAACATACACCCTTTCCTTGAGTGTCCATATTAGGCCTGAACAGAGACAGGATTCTGTACCAGATGGACCTTTAACCTCCTCAGGTACATCAGATATTCAGTTAATGCTGAAATGACATTACTTAGGACCTGCATTCACTGTAACCCAGCCTGGGCATTACATTAATGTTTGTTGTTGGCTGGGAAACTGGGAGAGGAAGCAGACTGTCCTTCCTGCCAGTGCTTGACTGTGTAGGTGCTGTTTGGTGAGGATGAGGTGGAGAACAGGAAGGAAGGGTGTGGAGGGAGGGGGGGCCTATATTACAGTGCTGAGCACTGAGCACCCTGACTCATTTCTTCTCCCTCCCCACAGCTCTCTCCAACCATCCTCATGGGCCTTCACGAAATTGCCCGCTGCATTGAGGCTAGGAACTACCAACAGGGTCTCCTGTTTCACACCCAAGTGGTGAGCAGCAGCAGTTTCAGTGAGGTGTCTGGTTTCATGCCCATCCTGAAAGTCCTCATGACTGTTGCTGGCAAGCTGAATGTGTAAAGTGTGGAGCAGCTGCAACAGTGCACCCTGAGAGCTGATGGACTCCCTCACCTGTTGATGTGCTGCAAGTTGTGGACTTCTCTTCTGATCTGGAGAAATAAGTCTGTGCCAGTGCCTGAAATAGTGCTGGGCCAGCACACCTGGCCCCATCCACTCTCCAGACAGCCCACTGGTGCCTGCGACTCCTGAAGACTGTTCTTTCTCTCTCTTCTTTCACCCTAGTCTGAGGCTGCTTCCCAGCCAAGGGATCTCAATTTCAGGCTGTCCAGGTTACCCAGAGATCCTCCCTCTTCCCTGTTCCCCATGCACAAAGGGTAAACTCCTTCCCTCCCAGGCTAATGTTGCAATGTTGCCTTTTTTTTTTAAGAGACAAACAGGGCTGGCACCTGCAGCACCACCAGACACAAGAGCCTCAGGCTCTATTCTGTGCTGCGGTGTAAACTGCCCGAGTGACAGCTGGGCTCCTTTGGGATCTAAGCTGGGGTGTTCCTGCTCTGTTGGGCTGCAGTTAAGGATCTCTCCTCTGGTTCCTCCTTAACTCACCCTCTCACCCCTCTGCACCCATTTTGTGCTACAACTAGGGCTAACTACCAATGTGCTCTGGGCTGGCTTTGGTTTTCTCTCTCTTCTTCATGCAGCCCTCTCTTTTCATACTCAAGTCTCCTGTTTACCCTCTCTCCCCCCTCCTTTATATCTTTTCCCCCATAAGCTGCAGGCTTGAGCCCTTTATGTTTTGGGCCCAAGGCTGATTCCCCCTTCCACCTCTTGGGACTCTCCCATTCAGGAATGCTGGCAGGTTGAACTGCTCAGTGCGCTCCTCCCCAGAGCCAGTTGCATCCTGTGTTTGGGCTAAAAGCCGCACTCTCTGGCTCCTGGCCTTTTTTACTTCTTTTATTTTAGCACAGTTGGCGTTTTGCCCACTGGTGTTATCTAAAGGCTTCCTATATCGGGCTTTTCAGACAGTCTAGGGGCTTTAAGAGCAGCAGGCATTGTTCAGGTCCCATAAAGAATCCCCTTAAGCTACTCTGACCAGCCCAGACTTGAGCAGGGGGTGACAGCTTATTGCTCCAAGTGTGGTGCATTCGTTCTACCTACAGTAACAGACGCCTCCAAAAGTGATTCTCAAAGGCCCCTTGGCACTATGGTGGTGGGACTGTGCTGCTGGAGGTGATGCTGTCAGGTCCTGAGGATATGGCTGTGCTGAGGTTTTTCATCGCTGTGACATTTCCTCTAGGGTAAAATAGATGAATGAAGCATATATGTCCTGGGGAAGAAATCTGTGAAGGCAGATGGGATTTTAGGGCACATCTGTGTGTGTGTCTTTCCCTCTCTTCCTCCCTCCTTTCCTTCCTCTCTCTCACTCTCTTTCATGCTAACCAGGCAGTGTAATTCTTAGGCCCTAGCTGGGAGCAAGGCTTCTTCCCAATGTTTGGCTGCAGCCAGCCCCTGCTTCCTCTGCTTGCTGTTTGAGTGACAGTGCCATCGTGGGCCTGTGGTTCAGTAACTTAGGTAAATCAGCCTGCTCTACCATGAGACTTAGGAGGGAGGGGAATTGGGGAAGGGAGGGAAGGAACACATCTCATTTTCTCTTTTCCAGGTCAAAGTGCCTCCTTGTTGCTGCTGTGTTGTTTCTATTGCTGCAATTTGATGCACTGAGAAATTACAGAACAGTGAAATAAAAGCTGTGTTTTGTGATGGTGCTAGCTTTTTTCATAGGCTTTTCACCTCTGGCTACTGGGGACTTCCCTCAGTCTGCTGGGCCACCCACTGAGAGCTGAGTTCTCAGCTTTGGTGAGGAGGGGAATTGAGAACGGTGTGGGGCAAAACAGATTCTGGGCTCTGCTGTTGTGGGCAGCAACCGACCTGGTGTGGTAAGACCTCAGGCCTTACCCACTTCCCAGGGCTGCAGGGTTAGAAAATTGATCTCCAGATCACCCGCCTCAGTTGTGACTGTTCGTCTGCATCAGACACAAGAAGGTCCCTGGGATAGCTGAGATTCCCTCAGGGAATCACAGCTGTGTTGGGGATTTTACGCTTGACATTGGAAATTGAAAGTATGTCAGTAAGTAAACAGAGACCCCTTGATGAGATCCTTTCCTGTTGGAAATCAGTGTTATACCACTTAAACTAGGATGAGGATATGATCTCCTTTGTGGAAATCAGATTTATACCACTGAATTGTCAGTTCTAACCATTAGTTAATAACTTTTGAATTTGTTGGCTGATTGCTTTTAAGCACATAGGAAGGCTGAAGTGAAACATGGGTACTGAGGTAAGGTGGAAGGGGAATCAAACTAGCTTCTGCAAAAAGACTGTGCAGGCCAAGTAGTCAGCACACATGAAATTATGAAATATGCAGGGCTGTATTACCTGGCTTGTGGTTGGAGGACTTGGGAGGAAGTAAAGGTTGAGAAAGATGGTTGGATGGGGAAGATTTGAAGGGCCGTTGCTGGAAGGGACCAGGGTTTATGAGGGTTTTGGGTGGTTTTGGACACAGCACACGCATTCAGGGAAAACCAGCCTTTGTTAGTTCTGCTGCTCACAGAGGCAAACATCAAGTGTAAGGGAGTCTTGCAGAGCTTTTGCAGCCTGGTCTGGGAACAGTTAGCAACCAGTCTGGTTTCCCAGCTGTCCCCCATCAGGGAGATGCTGATTTTCAAAGTGAGCACTTGTGTTATGACCCCTTCTGATGCTGAACATGTGCGCAGGTAGCCCTGGAGGCATACATTTGCTTAACAAGTATATAAGGAAAATCCTAGCTTTCTGAGGTCATTTATCAAGCCTGGTATTTCTTAGTTTCTGCCTTTTTGGATCCAGTTATAGTACGCTGTGCAGTCTAGCCCCTCTTTTTTTTAACTCAGGCCACTTTCACAACTGAGAAATAAGTACAGATTTTCCATGTATTTCTCAGATGGGTTTGACTTTAGTTACCTCCAGCATGCACTGCTCCTGCTACCCATGGACTCATGCAGACACTGGCTATTTATCCTGCCTTTGCTACAAGTCCTTCCTGCTTGCCCCTTTGTCCCATTGCTGCCCAGTTTTCCTTCAAGCTTACCCCAGTGAGCACCATCCCTGAAATTCTGGATAGGGAAAGCAGGCAGGGGGAGTGAGATGACCCACTCAAGGGTCTTTGGGAGGCTTGTGGCAGTAGCCCTATCTCTGTGGCCCCGATGTGGTATATGTCTTTGCAGACCCCACTGCGGTATATGTCCTTGCAGACCCCGCTGCAAAGCACTTCTCCATTCACAACACTCTCTCTGCTGGCTGGTAACAGCTTCTGGTCTACTGGCAGCGGCTGCTTGGTGTCTCCTCCTCCCATCTGGGCACATGCTCCCACAGCATCCCTGCACTGCTTGCTTGACAGAGAAAGTGATTTCTGTTGGGTGAGAAGGCCCTTGGGTTGACAAAGAATTGGGGTGGGGGTCGGGGGGGGGATGGGCAGTAGGAAAGGATCCCTGGGCACAGAGAACAGAGCTCTAATCCTGTTGCAGATAACATCATGTCTGCAGGCTAGGCTTGTGTGTGTTTGGGGGAGTTGGAGGGGCAGAGATTGTTAGGCAGTATTTGTTTGTAAAGCCACTTGCTCTGAAGATAATGCTTGCACTAACTTCTATTGAGGGAGCAGTGTGAGTCCCCACAAAGTCCTTTCCCAAAGTGTCTTTGAAGCCAAGAACCCATTGAAAGGAAGAAAGGCCAAGAGAGGGGATTAGTTTGTTCAGCAGCTGTGAATTTCAGTGGGAGGCTGATGAACTCCAAAGTCTTTGTTGAGATTTTTTTTGTAAGGAGCCCTGCTGGAGGGAGAGACCCACACGGGGGCCGCGGCCTTAGACAAGAAGGAATCCGAAGCGGCAGGGAGCTGTAAACGGGCCACAAGGACTTTTCCCAAACACTTTTCGGAAAAGGTGTTGTGAAGAGAGAGGAGGGGGATTAGCATGTGAAATGGCACTTTCCATTGACTCCACAGAGGGGAGGGGAAAAGGGCTGGCTGGCTGATTTATTAGCATTTTGTTCCCTTCTCTATTCTGCTCCCCCAGCAGCCCCCCTTCCCTTGCTCCCCTCCTCCCTGAGCCCACTAAAGAGGTTTGGATTGGAAAAGGGAGCGGGGGCTGCCTGTTTTTGTGTCATCTGGGTGAAGGTGACCACCTGGGAAGCTGAATGTAAATATTTCTCCTCTGAGGAATGCGCCTTCATTAAACCGAAATGAATACATGGAAGCATCCAATCCTGCCGCACAATGGCAGCGGTGCCTTTACTGCTAAGGGCTCCTTGCACTGGGGAGGGGGGACCCCTCCGCGCCCTGACCCGCTGCTGAGGTCAGCACATTTTGCAGCTGCCGTGTCGCCATGTGGTGGTGGGGCCCCCACTTGTAATGCTCCCCACGTGTCCCCTTCACCAACAGGCGTCACTGTGCCCAGCGGGGACATCCCGGCCTGTGCCATAGCCTTCACGGGGCAATTCTGTGGGGGGCAATAATGTCAGCAGGGAAGGGATGGGGTAGCACAGACTGCCATGTGCTGGGGAGGAAATAGGAAACAGCTTCCACATCTTCTCCTTGTCTTACATTTCCAGCTGGCTGTGGAAGGGGGGGCACAGAGGGACAAGGAGGGGGGGTAGAAGCTGTCCTCTCTGCCTTGTGGTTGCCCTCAAGCCAGCCTACGCTGGAGTTTGCGCTGCTGGGTGAGAGGCTCTCACCACCTCTTTGCTTTCCTGCCCAAGGATGCATCACCACCTCGGGGAGATGGAGGAACTGCGGGCAGAGATTCAGGGGAGACTGAGGGTGGGTTCACTGTATTAATAACAACCTTTGCACAAAGAGTTGGTGGTTTGTGTGTGAAGTGTTTCAGCTTTCCCTGAGACTGGGCCAAGATAATTTCTTGCAATTTTTGAAGGGCCAGATTCTTGCTTGACATGAATGCCCGTGCTCTGGTGAGACCCCATCTTGCCATAAGTCCAAATTCCCACCCCCAATGAAGTAGTCCTGGGATTGGGGCGCGTATTTGGTAACTAAGAGACACACACACAGACTGCTGAGTCTGTATTAAAGTATCATCTCTGAAGTGGGCAACTGGGCCCTGGTCTGCCCCTCTCCCACCCCTTTTCCCCATGGCAGCTGTGTTGCAGTTGGATGCAACCCCAGAGAAGGTCAAGGAGAGAGCAGGCCCCTTCCCCTCCTGGCAGGAGCCATAGTGGTGCTGCATGGAGGGAACTGGTTAGCTCTTCTTATGCTCAATAGATAGGTAAGTGGTTGGGTTTTAGACTCCAGAACTGTAACTAAATACACCCGCACATCCAATTGGATGAAAAAAACCACCCAACTACTTAGACACAACAACATTTTGTAAGCACTTAGCTACTGATTTATTTTATTGGCTATTTGTTTACAAATATTGGCTACAAGACAGGTCTAATGGCCAGTAACTTAGCTCTGCTGGCTTCTCGTCTGGCTAAAGGACACTTCAAACAGCAAAGTAGACAATAACCTCACAGCCCAGGGGAGGTCACTGGTGATGGTGCCGTGAGCTTCCCCAGGTCCTGCAGCTGACAGCTTCTTCCCTTGCTATCCCAGCCATGGCAAGGGATCAGAGATGCATCAACCAAATCTTCCTGCTGCTTGCTTAGCCTATCGAACATATATAAT
Source organism: Pterocles gutturalis (assembly GCF_000699245.1). Classification (NCBI taxonomy): domain Eukaryota; kingdom Metazoa; phylum Chordata; class Aves; order Pterocliformes; family Pteroclidae; genus Pterocles; species Pterocles gutturalis. The sequence goes on from NW_010107904.1 coordinate 38,880, forward strand.
AAGTGGTAAAGGGAAAACCTGCTATGTATACATCTCAGTAACTGTGCAATAAATTAAACTTCAAAGTGCTTCACTTTCCTATTTACAAGACCATTAAATAGTAACTGACATTATTTTCTCAGACTAGGAGGAAGTATTTAGTTAGTTAGCTGACAGGGTAAGAGTGCTTGGCAAGCATACCAGGAGGTGGGGAATGGGCTCAGCTGGCAGCTCCTCCCTGGGAAAGATTTAGGAGGGAAGGGGAACTGGAAGTGTGAGGGCATCTTTATGGCATCAATTTAGGGCTTTGGCAGGGATGCTGGGGTGAAAAGGGAGACAAGACCTGGAGGCTTTGAAGATACAGAGAAAGCAGGTAAAAAGCAAGTGATGGGACTCCTCTTTTGGGCACTTGTTTAACGAGCAGCTTCAGTCTTGCTGCTGCCATCTCAAATGCAAAGTGAAGCACTGGAGAGTTTAGCAAAGCTGTCACAGGATGGGAAGTGATGCTGTGGGCCTCCTGGAGGCTGGCTTACTGCAGTAATGTGTCGCACACCTTTTCTGTTCCTTCATAGTGTAGGGCTTAAAGAAAGGCAATGACAATTTTGTTGCAGTCTCTCTATTAGGGTACTAGAAGCCTCTTCTGTTTCAGGGATTACCACTCTAAGCTGCCCAGCTTTGGTGGTGCCATCTCAGCTTCCTTGTGCTTTCCTGAGTGTTGGGCTCAGTTGCTCAAAAGCCCAGAGCAGGTGCTTGCTTGGGAAACAGACAAGCTCAGAAGAGCACCTGTGTTTTCAGTTATAAAACCATTGTCACTGGATAGAGTGATGCTGGGCTGAAGGGACCGAATCTCACCTTGTTTTGTCAACACTTGAAGGTCTTCCCAGAAGTCATCACCCACTGCACTGATGGGAAATGCCCTGTACGGCCAAGGCTCAGGAGCTCATGAGCGCTCTTTTGCCTTGCCGAAGTCCCAGTGAGGCAGCACTGGGAATGAGACAAAACTAAGCCAAAGGGACATGGTGCCAGGGGGCTGCTGGGGTGATGGGGAGGGCAGAAGTGGAGAGGGGCATACAGGACTATGAAGGAGCAGAGACAAGTTAGAGCTTTCTCTTGAGCTTGCGGCTGGCCCCGCCGTCCCCGCTCCGGTCCCGCTTCTCCTTGCGGACACAGAAATACTTGGTGACCCTTTTGCGGCACTGCTCACACCGCACGGCACAGCACCAATGGAACTTGCAGTTGCAGCTGGACACCATCTCGGCTCGCCTCTCCTCCACTGCCAGCCCGCAGCCCCCGCCCAGCCGCCGGCAGCTCCGTTTCTCCCACTTGCTGAGCGCCTTGCCCCTCTTCAGGCACTCCCTGCCCTCCGTGCCCAGCAGTCCCAGTGTCTTGTTCTCCAGGCAGTAGTCAGGCGAGTCTTCTAAATGGACCAGCTCCTTCTTGGAGATGGAACTGAAGGTCTCGGCGATGGCCCCACGGCTGGCAGCACTGTTCCCTGCCCCCTGCAGCAAGTCCACCTTCAGGGCTTTGTGGTACCTCTCCTTGAGGTAAGTGCCAACCTCCCGAAATTCCGGCAGCTGCAGCCAGCAGGTCTGGGTGGTGCAGCTCCCCGACACACCGTGGCATTTGCAAGTCCGCTTCATGGTCCCTTTCACAGCCTACAGGGTGTAGAGAGAGAGGGAATTCAGGAAAAAGCCCAGAGGGGTCATTTCTGTACTGCAGTGCATGGAGAAACATGGCTCCAGGCTTGTGGAGGGGTTTGCCATCGACCCTCCCTGTGCAGTAGTCCTTCCTAGGGCTTGAAGATCTGCTTCTCCAAGGTACTCCCCTACTTGAATTGGGAGTAAGAGGACAGCAGGAAGCCATTAACACTGTAATCACGGAAGGTTTGCTACCTTAGAACAAACACCACTCATCACCTCAGCACTGCTGCCATCCCCTTCTCCTCAGCGAGGTAGTTGTTTCTTCCAGGCACGTGCGTTTAGCCACAGCAAGTCGTGACTCTCCACAGTGAATGGCCAGAGCCAATCTGGTGTGTGCTGTCAGGTCTGGAGGGAGAGAGGGGCTCACCTTTCTACCTGCCTCGTTGTTATGCAGGTTCATAGCAGCTCTGGCATCCTGTCCAGTCTCTAGGGCATCCACAAACTGCTTGGAAATGGCTTCTCCAAAGCCCACGTTATCGCTGCAGCCTCCCCACAGCCAGCCTTGTCCCCCTAGGAGAGGAGACCAGAAGTGCGCTGTCAGGGAACCAGCCCCTCGCCTGCCTGGCTTGTGGCTCCAGGAACAAAAAAGTGTCTCAGAAGTGATGGGAGGGAACAGAGTCTATGGAGCAAATCCAGCCTTTTGCCTCACTCTATTTCCAGATTCCCTCCCCTTGGGCTCATGCCATTTCCACTGAGGCCTGGATACTAAGTGGCTCATGGAGGCAGCAAAGGGGTATGTCCCGTGTGACAAACTCAGGGATTTCCAGGCTTTCTATACAGCAGGATTCAGAAGCTGTTAATTGTAATGCATTATCAGTCGTACAGATGAGGCTTTGGGTCTTTAATCAACTTCCCTCAAACCCCAACTTGAACTGGTTCAGTCTGACTGGTGGGGACAGCATCTTGCTAACGTGGATTAGCGAACTGGTGGAGACACCCTGGTCAAAGGAAACAGATCCCTCTCCACTGGGAAACAACCCAAGCCTGGCACACGTGTACCAAGGAGGCCCTCTTTTTCGTACACCCAGAATCCTGGGCTGATGTTGGGCATCTCAGAAGGGTCTGACTTTCCAGTTATCATAAAGAAACAAAGGAGTCAGCACAGAACTGGGAAACTGCACAGCAAGATGTGGAAGGTACTTTTCCTAACCACATGGGAGCAAAATAACTTAGCTCAGCTGACTGGAAACGTGTCATGCAGTTTGCTTCTTTTCCTCCTAGAGAAAGATGTCAAATTCTTTATGAAGGTTTGAAATCTGGAACATTCTGACCCTGACATGCCTCAGTGGTACATCCTGTGAGTTGTGGTTTAATGGCCTTGTGCCTCTCTTCCCTGAAAGACCTGGCCCTTGCATGGACTTCCCTAGAGCATCGCAGTCCCCTCTCCCAGGGAAAGGCGGGGGTGTCACATGGGAGGTGGGTAATTCCAGTGGATGATGAAGTCCAGATCAAGAGCTGGGACCGAAGGGAGAATGGAAACCTTTCACCATCTTGGATTTGCTGCAACAGCATTTAGAATTGAGTTACAGTGTTTTGGACAAGCCTAAAAGTTTCCTTTGCCTTACAAGGTTTTAAATTCACAATAGAAAACTTTCATGAAAAACAGATATATTTGGGGGAAAAGAAGTGTAGCATGACTAACTCAATTTTCCAGAGAAGATAAAATTTGGGGTGTCATTGCCCAAAAGTCTTGCTCTGTTAGAGATGCCTCAGACACCTGAGAAGCAATGTCTGTTTTAAAAACCATAAGCCAATAAAGCAAATTATGAAAAGCACTGGACACTCCAGAGTTTTTCACAAACTGAGATGTACAAACTGCCCAGTGCGACTGAGCAGGGAAAGGCTTTTAAAAGATTTTGATAATTTGAAATTTGACTTCTTTCCATTCAAAACAAAAGACCCAAATGTCAATGTTTTCAGTGAAAGCTGAGCAGAAAGCCAGGGCAGTGCAGTGTGGGCTTCCCCATCCAGGGGTGCCTAGCAGCCGCAGGCCTGGGTACCGCTGTGATGGGGACAGGGTGAAGGCTGTGTGCTGCCACAGCAGTTCTCCTGGTTGTGCTCTCACGTGTCTGCCATGCTGACAAATGCTGGAGGTGTCTAGAGGTGCCACCTTGCCTTCCCTCCTGGTAATTCTGCTCCAGGGCTGCCCTGGTGCTGCAGACCTTGAGAGCCCTGAGGTCCCTAATAAGCACTACTCTAACCGGATCTGCCATTTAGGTGCATGGCGTCAGGTCCTCTCCTCTGCCTGGTAAAATATGGTCATTCCCTCCAGCAGCTTAAATAGAATTCTTCTTGATTTGAACCAGGGAAACTGCAGCCCCCTTCTACTTTCCTGCTCCTTTAGAAGGTAATGGAAAACATCAAGGGCTTGGCCTCAACTGCTGTAAATTGCAGGCAGCCCCATTTGTTTCCACAGAGCTACTTTGGTTGGAGCCAGGAAAAGCTGTGCTCCGGACATTATTTCCAGGTGCTGGGACCAAGAGGAGGAGTTGTCTCTGTGGGCCTTAGCAGAGGAGAGGAGAAGAGCTGTCTCCTGCCAGCTGGGACGTGGGAGAGGGCTGGCAGCTCATCTCTCCTTACCCAGCTGTCCATTGCGGGAGTCGTCACAGCCACAGTTGTCAAAATCCCCCAGGCTGCAGTTCCGGGTCAGCGTGTACATGACGCCCGCAGAGCTGATGGCATGGACAAAAGCAGTTTCTCGGTTTGCTGTCAATTGGGAATACAAAGAGAGCAGACGTACTAAAGATCTCACAGTAAGACCAGGGTTAGAAACGACTCCTGCCATGCAGGAGACTGTGTGTGAAGAGATTTGCAACAGGCAGGGCTTTGTGGGGTGGAGAGGAGGCCCTATATGTCAGATTAGCTTAGCCTTGGCTTGAACTGCATGATGGCAGAAGCTCCCAAATTTGATCTAGACTGACTCGTGCCATTTCCAAGGGTGGGGATGAGTTTAGTGCTTGGCTGTCCTTGTGGGAGCTCCCTGGTGGGGATACAGCACAGAGCCAAATGTCCCCCATGTCTCACTAATACCCCACAGAGGGGAAGGGGCCCTCTCCAAGGATCAAAGAGCTCATTCCAGATAGCCACCTCGAGTCTTACCTTCTGCTGGACACTGTCCAGGCCTCACAGCAGTGACCATATCTACCCACTGGGATCTGCTTGGTGATCATCAGCTGACCTCACTGAGTCTTTGGCTTTCACTTAATTCCAGCAAGGTCTGGATCTGAGCAGATAACCTTGACAGGAATGGTTTAGGGACCTGTTCCCTGTCCCAGAGTGTTACTTTGTGCTGCAGTTGCCTTCTCGAGCCCCCACTTTGAAACCTCATTCCACCTCTGCCTGAGGCCCTGGTCCCTTATTTGCTGCCAGTCCCACCAGAGGCCTGAGGGTCTCCTCCATACCCAGGTTCTGCCTGTACAAGGCAGGTGTGAACTCATCCCAGCAGCATACATGGGTCTGGAGGACGAAGCATGCACTGAAACTTCTCCTGGCACCTGCAAACAGGTGCAGAATGGGACGCAGTGACAATGGCCACAGCTCCATGCCCTGCAGTGGCACAGGTCATGGGTGCTGCATTTCTGCCCAAGGTGACACTGACATTTGGAAGCTGTGGGAAACTGTTCTCCTACCTGTTGGCCAGAGCACAGCCACTAATGAACTCTTTCCTGCTCTGTTTAGCCATATTCCTCTGCTTGCCACCCACCACCCTATGCTGGTTCTCAGCCTCCCTGGGACACCCTGGTGACAGGCACCCTTTGGATACGGCATGTCGAGCAGCCCATGCCATGGGTCGTGGTGGTGCATCTTTGTGGGGAGTCAGTTGTGTGAGAGTTGGTGGGACACTCCTGTCCTGTGCAAGCTGGTGCTTGGTGGGTCCAGAGGCGATGCTGGCATTGCAAGGCTGCCTTCTCTTGAAGCTAGATCCCAGCGTGTGTCTGGGAGCTGATGGGTGAAGGGACCTCCTGAAAAGATTCTTCTGGGTCACTCCCGGGAGAGGGACATCCCAGGTGGGGATGGGGAAGAAAAGGAGTTTCTTGGGAAGAGAGGAGGGGGCCACGGGCTCTAACCTGTAGTGAGAGGGTCCCGGTAGTTGTATCCAATGCTTTCCTTACCACTGCGCAGCCCACCGTGGCTGGAGAGCTGCAATGCCCTCTCAGGGCAGTTCCAGCGGTCCCAGGCGAACTGGAACTTGCACTCTTCGATGCCACTCTGTGCCCCGGCTGCCACGCTGCTGGAGTAGATGAGATAGGCCTAGGAGCAGAGCAGCAGGTCAGGAGCAGGGGCAGTGTGTGCCCCACTTCAGTCCCCTTGCCCTAGGTGTTAACTTGCAAAACCAAGTCAGGATGAGTTGGCGAGGGAGCAGGGACAGCCCCATAGGCAATGGGCTGGGAATGTCCCTAGGCTGCGCCCAGGGTCCAGGAGAGTCACTCAGCAGCTCTAGTTTCCATCACAGGCAGTGCAAAGCTGGTGTAGCCCCAGCTGCTTCCCACACAGCAGCGGGGCTGATGCAGGAGTAGCTTTCCTGCCCCGCACTGCGTATCGTGGGTCCTGCTGCTTTGGGGTATAAATGGATGGAGAAGCACAGTGCAAAACATGGCTCCAGACTCCTCAGGAGGCTGGCATTCAGTTGAAAATAACTTGCATGCCATCTTACAAGAAGTACAGAGCAGAGGAGGTCTCTCAGGCTTGGCTCCCTGGAGCGCTGTGCTCAGCAGCAGCAGCAGGGAAAGCATTTTCTGGTGTGCTGGGTCAGAGCCTGAGCCTCCCCGGGGGAGAAGGCCAAGTGGAGCTGTTAGCCACGTTAGAAGATGTTCCAGTCAGTCCCCCATTATCTCTCCAGCATGAGAGGAGGCACAGCCTTCTCCCCAGAGACTGGGGAGCTCCAGGCCAGCAGGTACGTCAGCCTGCCTCCTCCTTCACCACAGCCCCAGGGGGACAGCCAGTGCTTTGCGGCAAGGTTGTTCCACTGTAGCATTGAGAGCTCTAGCAAGAGCTAGATGGGCTTGGGGGCGTTCCTGGGGAATAGCCAGGAACAAAAATTGGGTGAATTTTACATCTGGTCCTGGCTAGGAAAAAAAACAACAAAAAAAAAACAAAACAAAAAAACCAAGCCTCTGAACAGGGGGTGCAATGAGGAGGGAGGTCACAAACACTGAACAAGATCCTGGCAATTCCACTTGTGCTCCTTGGGGAAGTATATTGTGCAGGGCCTACAGAAAGTGCTGGATGAATGTGGGTCCTGACACTAACCTGATCATCAGGAAGCAACAGATGACAGCTTAGATGCCCAGCTGGAGCCAATAGACACATCTCCAGAATCTGGCCCGATCACCTTAAAAGGACCCCAGGCCAGCTTTGCTCAGGGCTGACACAATCCAAGGAGCTGTAGTTTGTAGCAGGTTATTCTTGGCTTTCTTTGCCTTAGTGCTGGAAATCTGGGGGTGAGGGGAACTCTGGGCAAGGCTGGACAGAGTGGGAAGGAGAAGCCCCTCCCGTCCTGGGTTTAGTGGAATCAGGGACAGAGATCAAAGGGATTTCTCTTACCTTGGGGCCCGTCATCAGGAAATTATTCACTGACCTGGAAGACAGAGACAGTGTTAGCAGGGAGGGGGTGATGGTGGAGGGGTCTGGGGAATGCCAGGCATCCCAGGGCTCTCCTTTTGCCCCCTGCAGCCTGCCTGTCTCCTGGCTGTAGGGACTTTTGGTCTCTCCCCCTGTCTCTCTTTGCTGCTCCCTGCAAGCCAGGACGGTACCTTCTCCATCTCCCTCACCCCACTCACCCAACCAGGCTGCACCTCTCACCACTCCCTCCTTTTGCTTTCTTCTGCAGAGCTACCCTCCATAACAGTCCCCTCCCCCCTTTTTTTTTGGTGCTTTCCTGTTCCATCAGCCTTGCTTTTTGCCTTACTAAGCTGCTGCTCGGTTTAACTCAGGGTAGTGTTACCCCCAGCCCCAGGAGTGCCCTCATTCTTCCCACAGCCCCAGGAGACGGGCTGTGTGCCAGCACTACTCTCCCTGCAGGACTGTGCAGAGGGAAGGAGGTCACACTGCTGCTCCTTCACAGTGTGTGTCCTGGCAGCATCCCCCCAGATCAGGGTCCTGCCTGGCACTGCTCTGGCTGCCTGCACTCTCCTCTAGGTCACATTAAGGTGATGGCTGAACACAAACACGCCTATCCTCCCCGTTCTGCTGGGCACTGCATGGGGATTGGTGGGAGCATGAGTGAGGTGGTCCTCGCCCATATTAAACTTCCTGGTGTTTTCCAGCTGGAATATGAAAAATTGAGATGAACAGTTTCCAAAGGTCCCTATTGAATTCCTGTGAAACATTTAATTCTGCCACCGGAAATGCCAGGGTCTGTTTTAGTAATCTTAAAATGCAGGCTCCTGGAACCTCCAGCTCGAGTCTCATGATCCCCCTCTGTTCTGTAGGTCAGTAACTTCCATTTCTCCTATGGAAGAGGACACTGAGGCCAGAGAGGTGGCATGAGGGGATTCAGACTTTGCAGGGAGTGAGGGATAGGTCAAAAGACAGCACTGAGAGAAACCAGGCTCTTTGGCTTCCTCTTGAGATGTTCTACTTCAGATACTGTTCATTTCCCAGGGGAGGATGCCTCTCCTTTTCAGACAGCCTTAAGCCACTCTGCCCCTTCAGCGGAGCTGCATGCTCCACTCTACAGGTGGGCTACCTGGCATGCAGTGGTGCTTGCTGCCTTTCTAGCTTCTCTCCATTCCCTGAAAATCACAGTAGCTGGGCAGGCCTTAGCTGGATGCAGGGGAGAAAGGCACGGGTTAGGGTGTGTTTTTTCCTCCCTATGTGTTCTCAAGTGATGTTGTTTGGAGCCACAGGTACCCCTGGTAAGGGAGAGAAAGACATTGTCCCGTTGTGCTACAAATGCGGCGTGGAAAGTACAGGGACATCCCAGGGTGGGCTCAAGCACAGGCAAAAGCAGGCACTGCCATCCCAAGTGTATCTGTGCTGCAGCCCTGCCATGGACATGGGGGCAGACAGGGTATAGCTTGGTCAAAACCTCAAAATACCCGGTCTTTGCTATTTCTCAGGTTAGAAACAGTTGAGAGCGCTAGTTTGCAGAGTTTCTGGCAAGTCTAAACTTTTTTTAGTGGAAATGTGTCCATATTGATGAATCTTGTGCTGGGAAAGATTCCCCTGGGTCAAAACAGGACAGAGAGGGCTGTGCCATGGCACTGCAAGAGCAAGAGATCCTTTCCCTTTGTTCCAAGCCCGGGATTCAGATCCAGCTGTGCTCCAGCCCCATCGGTACTTTAGCACGAAGTCGATGGCTGTTTTGCAGAGCAGTTTTCCTTTGGGAGCTCCTTCTGCATTGTACAGCTAATTAAATATTTCCTGGGACTCAGAGAGATGGCATTTGTAGCCGAGTGATTAGAGCATCGGGTGACCTGAATCACACAGGGCCATGAACCTGGGGCTTTTCAGACTGTGTAAGCTCTGTGGGTCCCCATCCTAATGCAGCATGAACAAGTAATTTTTCCATCTGTTTTCCCTCCTGTTCTTTGCCTTGCCCTTAGTACTTTGCTATGAGGACCACACTCAGGATGGTGTCAGTTGAATCTGAGCCCCTCCTAGCAGCTATGAGAAAACAGCAAAATGCACCTGTGTAGGCAAGATCTAGAGAATTGCAAGTCTTGCTTTTGTGACCAAAATAAGAAATACATCCCATCTGTATTGCTTCCCACCTCAGTAGGAAAAGCCAAATTCACAGTGTGCAAGGATTTGCTTCAAAACCTTGCCGGCCTCATCTTGGATTAGGAACATTTGAGCAGCTGCAAGGGTAGCTTCAGAAGGACAGGAATCCACAAGTTCAAGGTTTGCAACAAACCAGCCTGTTAACGGGTGTCAATTGACATAACTGCATTGAAGCAGAGGAACTGTTCCTCCGAGGATAAACCTCAAGGTTCACAAAAAGGCCAAGTTCAGGATATGCCAATTCGCCATCTGCAGCTGAGCAAACAGTACAGTAGCAATTTCCCAGTACAATATTCTAAGCATTTTTATTAAGTCAGAGAGACAGAAGGCATTTTCCCTGAGCGCTCAGATCAACTGGCAGGCACGCTGCTGCGCAGGTTCGTAGGACTTAGGCAAGTAAAGGATTCATTTAGACGGGTACGCTTGACCCCCCACATTTAACTCTTGCAGCTGCAAATGGATTCAGGAGAAGGGGAGATGGGACTGTCGTATGGCTGGAGGCTAACTGAAATTTTTCTTATTTATACAGAGAAGGAAGGAAAGATAATAATGGAGAAAAAAGGTGTGTGCTTTGTCTTTGCTCGTATGATCTAGCTAAGAAAAATGCATCTCTATTCTGCATATTGTCTCCAGCAAGGCCAGAGAGTAATTAAGCCACTTGTTCCATGGATGTAGTGCAATACTGACAATGCCATTAGAGTCATCTCTGTGCTGCAAATAAGAATCACTGTGAAAATGAATCTCTCTTAGTTTTTTCTCTCTAGTGTGATTTTTTATTTATTTATTTATTGATTTATATATACTAATCTTCCATACTACTGTAAAGGAAAGCAGAATGTAATCCTGAACTAACTAGCTAGCTGCATCCACAACAGATGCAAACCAGACCAATTCTGATGACTTCGGTGCTGCCACACTGATTTAAAACTTTTTGAATTCATGCACATGAAAGGAAATGCTCGAAATTATTTCTCTTCTCCAAGAAAACTTACACGGTTTGTAGCTATCTAAACCCTTTTCCCTCCATCTTCAAACTCCATGAAAGCATTACATGGACTGAAGCAGAGCAGAAACAGACCTCATCAGGCAGAGAGAGTCCCACCGAGTTCTTCAGCCTCCTCAGCAGCCTGTGCAGGGCCCTGGGCAGGGCACACTGCTTCTCTCACTGCAACTCTATGCATCTAGGTAAAAAGCAAATCTAGGGCAAGTGATTTTCATTGCATTCAATATTAGCAAATTATCTCAAAGCTAATCAGTATCTATAGCAGGAGTTTCCTATCATAGTGTTATTGAACCTGAAAGCAAATAACCCTGCCAAGCAGCTGTCCCACTATATTTTTACACATATCAAATACTAATAAGCCTCTGATAATTTCTTCTTAGTTACAATTTTAACTGATAACAGCACTCCACTCCTCAGTTTAGTATGCCCCAAGAGCCTTGTCAAATCTCCCATTAAGGTATTTGTTTGATATCTTATCACCCACTCATACTACTGTGCTGCTTGTTCAGCTCTTTAGAAAATTATGAAGCTGTAGTTAGATCTCTACTATCATTATTGTAAATACAGAAAATTAATACAGTTTCACTCTGGATATGAGTTTTGTTCTCAAGTACAAACTCCCCCAAATTATTAGAAAACCAGTGACACTGGAAACTGAAGACAATCCCACAGCTGAAGTGTAAAAACAAATTTAGAAACCAGCTTCTTCATTAGAGATTGTTACATTATTCCCATACGATAGTTTGGGAGGCAACTCACTATCATTTGGAGTTTCAAGGGGTTTTTTTCTTAATTTCTCTCTATTTTTTTGGGTTTTAGTTCCTAAATGCAACCTTGACATTTTGCTCATCTAGAAACACGCTGAGCCTTCAACCTAGCTCACACGGCAGAATCTAATGTAAGCTCAGAGAAGGGAAGTGGCCACATATATATAAAAAAAATTATTGTTGATCTATATTGCCCCCCGCTCCCAATTCTTGTGATTAAATCGCAGGAAAAAAAGAATCTTGTTGCATTTTAAGCTGTTGGATCAGATGAAGAAGACCAGTAAAAACTGCAACTAGCTTATTGCGTGATTCCCATGAACCTTTTTTCTTCTCAAGAGTTAAGGGACAGGGTCTGTAATATGATTCTTTTGACTAGAGTTTGTAATTTTCCTTTCTCTCAGGAAATCATGACCTATGAGCAACATGTGGAGAGAAGCAGGGCTATCTTGATCTACAAACTTTTCTCTTAGATAAAAACAGCTGAAAGGCAGACAGAGAATTTCCACTGAAAATGGATTTCTGTATTTAGCTCTGCTTTGTGCTCTGAAATTTCTCCCCTTTAAACTTTTTCTTAAAAATGTTGACTTTTTTTCCCTCTTTTAATGTATTCTAAACCTGTTTAAGTTGAGAAAAGCTAGAAAGATATACAGGGAGAGCAGAAAAAGAAAAAATCAGTGTGAGTTCTTGCATAGCTTCTCTGTATAACATACGTATTCCCCTTGCTCCAGAAGGGAAATTTATCTTGAGTTTGCTACTGTATAATATTTAGCTGTATAATATTTAGACATATACAAACTGTTGCACATTTTTTTTAATGAAGGGAGGAGAAAATCTCTGAAAGAACATAAATTTCACTCCCAGCCTAGCCGGAATGGGTTCCCATTTAGTCGAGTTTCTCTTTCTGTAATTTTGGTTTCTCCATCCATGGTAATAACCCTAAAGATCTGTGATGGGGGAGGCAGGGGATTTTAGTAACTGAACGGGAAAATACTTTCCTTGCTGTTAGAGATAAGTCTGTAATCCACTGAGCAGATTCCCCAGGGAATCACAGAAATGGAGAATAAAGTTTGGGTACTCAGTAAATCACACAGGAAAAAATACCTACAGAGACAGGTCATTTGAGTCCATCTCCGTTTGAGCATGGAATAGATATACTCTGCAAGGAATGATACGAGATTTCATGCAAGTTTAATCTCTTTCTGTTCACCCTTATAAAACATTTTTGGAAATAAATGCAAAACCACATAGCAAGAGGCCCACAGGAGATGACTGTAAGTTTGTGCATGGGGGACTGGTGTGACAGGACCCAGGTGGCTGGGAACCAAGCTGTAGCAATCTCTGTACCGAAAGCTTCTCCCCAGGAAATCCCAATACATGAATTTCCGACGTGTAATCCTGACCCTGTGCCTGCCAAGGTGCCTGGGACTCAGGCTGTTCATCCGGAGTGATGCTCCTGTGGATCTAACTCACCCCTGACAGCTCTGAGCTCTTAATCAGGGACTGTCCTCTTCAGAGAGCACAGGAGAAGCTCCACTCAATTTGATTAAGACAAGAGACAAGCATACTGTGAGCCTTTCCAAAACCAGAAATCCCTGGCTCTCCCATTGGGTTATCTTCCCGGTTGGAAATGAGGGGCTAGATCTTCTGCTCTCCTCTCCTCTCCTCTCCTCTCCTCTCCTCTAGCTCAGGATTTGTCTCACAGAGTTACTGCTGGGAGGCAAGGGAGAAGAAGGGGACTTTCTCTGCTCAAATCTAACCTCTCTGACAATGAGTGTGTTGGGACTTAGTTAAATATCTGGACCCATTAAAGACCAGAACTGAGCTAAGTGGGAAAGAGGGAACATTTAGGAAGGTGAAGAGGAATTTCCTTAGGCTGTCCAGGAAGTGCACCTACCTGTGGCACAGACCAAGGTGCTCTCGTTACTCACCAGGCACAGCAGGATTGGAAGAAGGGAGTCAGGAAGAAGATGCCCAGATAAGGGTCCATGTGAAATATAAAATCCAAATAAAGAGGGAGAAAGAAGGTCCTAAAAAAACCCCACAAAACCACCTTGGGTACCACCACCACCAAAGAAAATTAAAAAAAAAAAAAAATAAGGAAAAGAAAAAGAAAAAGAAAGACAACAAAATTAGCGAAGGGATGGAGTTATTTTCCACCCGGTGCTCCTGGTGTCATGATGAGGCATATGCCCCCTGAATCCCGACTTCTGTGAAGGGTAACCAATCCTAAAGTAAGAGCTAAAGGGGATTGGTGAAATGGAGCTGCAGAACTTCCTAAGAAGAGATTATCTACTTAATTAAAGATTTTTTTTTCCCTAAGTCCTTCAGCCAATCAGAACTCAATTGCCAGAGAGAGATTGAACTGATGAAAAGAACACCCCAGGTTCCTCGAAGACAAATGCACCACGAAAGGGATAAGAGGGAGGGAAAAGGGGAAAACAAAACAAAAAAAAAAAAAAAGAGAGAGAAAGAAAAAGAAAGAGAGAGAGAGAGATAAAGAAAGAGACAGCAAATCCCTTAAAGCAATCACTAGATTCAATCTCCACCAGCACTGCCCTGTCCCTCCATCCCCTGAAAGGGCTGCTTTGGCATGCCCTCACCTCCTCCTGTTTTGGAGACACCACTGGGACTGGGGTGCATTGGGTGCTCTGGGATGGGGAGCTGCCTGCACTTTTTTGGAAGCCATGCAGCATGCTTCAGGGAGAAGAGTGGGTAACAGATATGTGAACATCGTCTCTGCCTCAGTCTCCCCAAGAAGGTTAAGGGGAATTGTGGCCAGTTCCTGCCTCCATCTGCTACTCCCTCATCATGGTGACCTGGTCTTTCTTCACACCTCCTGTTTGCAACACCCCACCATCACCCCAGGAGAAAGGCCTCAAACTAAACCTTCCCTTTCCCCCTTAAGTTTTTGCTTTTAGCATTTCAAAGTCCATGGGAGAGGGTCTTTGGTTTGGGAGGGCCAGCAGTCTCTCACTGGGGGCTCATCCCAGGCCAAGAGCTACTGGAGCTACTTAGAAGTACATCCAGCCTGTCCCTCCTGGCCATGTGGGACATCCCAGTTATGATCACACTGCCCACCACAGCCACTCTGACCAGCCCCAGGCCAATGGGACTAGCCTAGCCACTCTGCCCCAGAGCTGTAGGAGCATCTCCTCCGTGCTGCACATCTGATTGTGGGCTGTGGACATAAACAGCTGAAATATGGGCTGAGACCAGTCAAACTCATTTCACTGGGGGTGCAGCTGCTGAGCTGGACCAGGGCGGGATTTGAACAGGAGTGAAACCCCACTGCTGGGCCATCAGGCAGGGCTGGCTAGAGGCTGAGCTTTGCTCAGTGCCATCTCAGGCAGATGATACGTCCCTCCCAGGTTACACAGTCTCCGGGTGGGAAACCTGACTGGCAGAGATTTGCTCTTAGACAGACTTTGGCCATGCCAGGACTGGCTCTGCCCAGTCCAGAGAGCTCCAGCCAGTCATGAGCAGGGCACAGTGCTGCCCACCCAGCCAACAGGGACCCCCACCCTGCAGGGTGGCTGGGCAGTTTGTAAGCACCTAGGTGAGGAGAAATTGCAGCCGCCAGCCAGCAATCGATCTCAGGGCCAGCTGTGCCTCCCAGCTGTATCCTATTGCATCAAGGCTGACAGTATTTGCACTAATTAAAGCTCCAGCTCCTGCAGCCCTGGGCATTGTAAAACCCAAGGTGGTCAACAGGGACCCCCACCCTGCAGGGTGGCTGGGCAGTTTGTAAGCACCTAGGTGAGGAGAAATTGCAGCCGCCAGCCAGCAATCGATCTCAGGGCCAGCTGTGCCTCCCAGCTGTATCCTATTGCATCAAGGCTGACAGTATTTGCACTAATTAAAGCTCCAGCTCCTGCAGCCCTGGGCATTGTAAAACCCAAGGTGGTACATACACTGAGAAAAAGCTTGAAAATTTATCTAGCAGAAGATAAAATCCCAGAAACTAAAAGGTGAGGGAAATAAGCCTTTTATTTTTTTAAATTATTATACTGAAATAGAATTTCAATACTGTGATGTTTAGCACAGTTTAATGGTTTTGGTGGCCTAATTCAAGTTCTGAGGGTGTCTGTGCTCTGCCTGCCTCCTGCTGTCCCAGTCCCGGCACAAGGAGCGGCTGCAGGCTGCTGCTGCCATGGGGAGCTGGGGGGCTGCTGAGAGGCTGTCCGGCCTGCGGGGGCTCAGCCCCCGCACAACAGCACTGGTGGGATGGATGGGATGCTGCCACCCTGCACTTGGCATTTGTTTCTGATAGCAGGAAGAAGAATAATTTTTCAGTTGTTTTTTGTAAGCGTCCAAATTTCTGTTTCAGGACTCTCAAAACAGAGTCTTCTCGTTCCTCGGGTCCAGCAGCAACAGCATTTTGAAATCATGCAACACTTCAGATATGCCTTAACCAACTGAAAAGGAAGGACACCATTGGGTCCAATGGGGTGGGCTATTTTTATTTACTCCAAGACAAATTAAGGGGATTGCAAAAATGATGGAAAAAAAATAATTGTTAGGTGGATAAAAAATACAAAGAGAAAGTTATTTTTTTATTAGCTGTTACAAGAGGCAGCCAGGCCTTTCTCCAAGCTCACAGAAGCACCAGGGCGCTTTAGAGCCAGCAGCCTCCCCAGTCAACTTCTAATTTCAGTTCAATGCAACAGTCATTTTCCTGGAAACAAGCAGGTTTTTCAAGCCAAAGAGGCTGGAGGCGAAGCCTGAAGCAAAACTGTCCCAAACATCTTTCAAAGCACTTAATTGCGGCTATCAACGTCTGTTTAATAGACTCAATGAGGTAATCTATAAGAAATGGGATGCAAAATTGTTTTATAATGTTCCTCAAATTTTGTTATTGTTACTGACAAAAGCTCTATAAATTTTCTAAAATGGGCCCAGAGAGCATTAAAATACATTTTATGGCCAGAGGGACTGGTATATTATCCCATCTGACCTGTTGGCCAATACAGATCTCTGCTGAGCTTTGTACTGAGTGCTGTAATGTGTGTTTGACTGTTTGCTCATCTCCCAGAACAGCAGACAGGATTTGAGGACAACAGGAGATAGAGAACCTCCCATCATCTGTGGTACTTTGTTCCAGTTTGTTAAAAAAACAAACCAAAACATTAATATAAGATGTCTAGGTTTAATTTCCAGAGTACAGAGAAGATTCAAACTGTCCTTAAAGACCCTGTACAAATAATCACAGAAAGACTGAACAATAAAGCCTCTAATGCTCTTGCTGCTTTCCACCCTGGTACCAAGGCAACTGATGGATATGAAAAATGAGGTTAAGAAATGTGGGTAAAAATTCCAAGCCTGGCTCACAGATATCTCAAAAATTTCTTGGTGTCAGTGCACAGTGCCCAAAGGACAGATTTAAAAAAAAAAAAAAAAAAAACCAAAAAAACCAAAAAAACCCCACCAAAATTACCATTTAAAAAGGCAAGAAGGAATTAGAAGTCTCTTATTTTAAAATACATACAAAAGGTACAAGATTAAACTAAAAAGAAAACCTTCTTAAGCAAGCATAAAGAATTCAACCCTGGAAGAGCTGAAAAAAAATCTCAGGAAGGTCTGGCTTCCCAGGGCAGTAAGCAGACTTTGGCTGACTTGATTGCACCTTTACCTGTAGCACCAGCTAATTATGGCTTCAACAGTATCTAATGCCTGTGAAAACATCCTCCAGTGCCCTAAGAAAATGTGTTGCCTGCAATCCTGTACTGAACATGTCTTGTGCTATTCTGCTCCTATAGCCAAGGGGTTCCAGAAGCAAAGCAAGACAAAGGCTGGGGACATTTAATAGCTTGTGTTAGAGTAATCACTATGCAATGGAAGAAGCAAACATGTTTTTTGAGCATTTGGGCTCTGAAAAGACAGGAAAAGTTCTGGTATGCCCAGAAGCCTGTTTGTTTTTTGGTTTTGGTTTTTTGGGTGGTTTTTTGGGGTTTTTTTTGTTTGTTTGTTTTTTGGTTATAGCAATCTGAGATTGTGCCATTGAAGATGGTATTGACACACTAGAACTCACAAATGGCTGCATGACCTCTTTGCTGTAAGCTTGACTTTGTAACCTTTATGTTCCCTGACACTGTTCTCTGCATGGGTGATGCACACACTGAGCAGCCTCCCATAACATCTGCTTGGGCCTTACCGGTATTGAATGCATCCTCACATTTCTTCTTGTAGTTCATGCAGGGACAGCTCAGGGGATCCTTGCCTACTGCAGTGAACTGTTTGACTGGATGCATCCATCACACATCTCACAGGAACTGACTTCTGACAAACTGTGGGGAAAGGCAGGAGGGTCAGATGTGCAGGTTGTTCTTCAGTTGCTGGAGAAAAGTTTAAGGCATGTGCAAGAAACCAAGAAAATTATTTTATACTAAAAGGGACAGAAATGTTGCAATGGCTATAGCGGGTCTGTTCAGAGTTCAAGGCATGGACATTTACAAAGCAGCCAGTTTCAAGAGAAAGCCAAAGATCACTTGGGAAATATCGTCTTTAGCCACAGTACTTAGAAGCTGGCTATGCCCGGGAACAAGTGAGCTTAGAGCACTTCAAAAGCTCTGGTTCCTCCTTAGCCTGGGCTATGACAATTCCTTTATTATGTATTCTCTGTTACAGTACTAGAGGATATTCCCTCTGAATGGTCTTGACTTGCCATGGCAGTCGCTTGCCCAGGCTTTGTGTTGCCCAACAATGTATTTCTTTTGAGAGTCCAGAAAGCAAGTAGGGATCCAGGGCATCTTTCACCAGTACCCACCAACCAGCTGGCTGAGCACTGTGAGAGGGAAAAGGACAGACTGCTGAGAGGTGGGGTATCTGGGGCTGAAAATCAAAGGAAAGTGAGGATGTGGTGTGCCATTAAAGGACAAGCAGGATCATCTTGGAGAAAAAGCACTGTGAGGGTGGGAGGGAAGTTATGTATAGCACTCCAGGAAGGTGGAATTTGGACAAGCAGGAGTGAGTGAGTCAAAGCACATTCCTGGCTGGCTGGCAGGAGGTGAGATAACCCTGGAGGTGAGAGGGACAGTACTGAGCTCCCAGGTCTAGCAACATACTCTGGCTGTGTGCCAGCCACACCTCACTCCTGTCCCCATGCACCTCGAATGAAAGACAGACTCCCATGCGGAGTGGCAGCTATGTCACTCCCCAGCACAGCCAGCCCTTTGGGGACCATGAGCCCAGGCCACATGTTACCGCTCATCCTGGACATGGCCACCATCCTTCAGAGAGCCTTGCTTGAGTTACCACAGACAGACTCAGGGTCACAGGGAGTAAATGTCACAGGCATCAATGCAGGCAGCTCTGCAAAAGGAGCTTCTCCAGCACCCACAAGGGCTCTGCCTCTTAAGGGAGAAACATGCACATGAAGACTTGGGGCATGGCAAAAAAAAAAAAAAAAAAAAAAAAAATGCAAAAGGAACCCCCGGACCGAGGGGGATGGAAAAAAAAAAAAAAAAAAAAAGAACAAAGGCAGAGAGATCCTCCCGTACTGGCCAGAAGCATTAGTAGCTGGAGGGGGAGAGGGCTATGGGTTTGAGAGGTGTGTGGAGCTCAGTGGACCAGAGGATGAGGCAGGTAAAGCAGGAAGATGGGTCAGCAGAGCAGTGTGAATAATTGCTAGTTTGGGTCTTCGGCAGTCCTGAGGAACCCAAGAAAAATCTGCACAGGAGCTGCTTAAATGGGTCTATTATTGCACCAGAGACATACATCTTGTTTCCCTTTCAGGCTTCCTGTGGTCCCCTCAATATTATTATTAACAGGAATATTTGGAAACAAACCCACATTTCAAATGGAACAAAATCAGCCCCTTTTTAAAGAAAACTGCCTAGTGACATGCTTTGTGGTTTTTTTGGTTTTTTTTTTTAGCTGAAACCATCCATGAGCTCTGCAGGAGCTGTAAATAGCTCCATCTGACTTACAACTGTGTATCCTTCTCCTAAGTGATTTTGCTCAGCTCTGGTGCAGAGAGACTGATTGGTTCGGAGTCCCCCTTTGTAATGCAGACAGGAGGAGGCTTAGCTGAAGGTTTTACACAATCCTGTGATCTTTTTCACTCTAATTTGCTTCGCGGTCTAATGACCGTGCAGCGGTGGACGTAGCTCTGAATCACCCTGTAATTTGTCCGGCTGGCGAGCCAGCTCGCTGTTCCGCAGCCGGCAGATGGTGCTCCCGGCTCGTCTTGCAGCCGGGCTGAGGCTCAGCGTTGCTGATGAAGAGCATCGCTGCATCACAAGGGGCGCAGGGAAATGCTCCTGCGCTGGGCATTGCCATGTCCAGCACAGACAACAGGCTTTGCAGGGGTTCCGGACTTAAAAAAAAAAAAAAAAAAAAAATCTCCTCTCCTCCTCCCCCCTTCTCTAGACTAAGCACCTTGAGGCCTCAGCAGGGGCTACATCCAAAGATGATCACAAATGGTCCAGTGGTGCAGAGCTGGTGGTGGCTGTGCCCGCAAGTGGAGGGACAGCAACACCCTGATGTGAGTTCTCTGCCATGGTGTGCCGTGGTGCAGCCACCACTCACATGCTGTGGCACACTTCCCCGTGGGCCAGCTGCCACAGCAGCCAATGGGTCTTCTACTTACACCTGGCCTTAGCTCAGGAAGGATCAGGTGCCATCTGCCCTCAGCAGGGAGATGGATGTAAAGCCATCAAAGACAGGCACAGAAGACCTGGATCCACACTTTTTCACAGGTGTGCCCCCTGATAGGTCCTAGGACAAATCCCGAGGTCAGAGACCTGCAAATCTGGCTCAGCTCTTTGCAGTGAAACAGCAGTAAAAACTGCTGGCATAAGTCCAGTGAAGTCCTTCTTTGCCTACAGATGACTAACACGACTAACCCTCACCATGTACCCAGAATGAGTCAGGCCTGCAAAATCATGAAAATGGCTTGAAAATAATACACAGTGGGAGCTATTTGTGTCCAAGCCTTTAAGGTGCTCTTGGGGCTTGTTTCCTCTGGAATCAGCAGGGCTGGGAACATGCTGTTCTCTTGCATGAAAGGCAAGCTGAGAGCCTTGGGCTGCAGGCAATTGGGCCTTCCGACAGAACACCGAATGTCAAAATCCTTGCCATAAATCACAGGAGGTACCAAGGCTGAGAAGACATGTAGGACCTCGCTGCCTTGCCCAAAACTTGCTGAGTGTGGGACCTGGCTGTTTGCCTGAGAGATCTCACGTGTTCAGTGCTCATGCTTTAAAATACCAGATCTTTTTTGCTCTGTCCTTGACCAGGAACTTCTCTTGGCCTTCCGTATGTTACTTGTTGCTACTCTTCACCTTGGGAGTGGCTGAACCTCAGTGGTGAGCATCACATCAGCCCACTGTGGCCTCCAGCAAGCTGTAAGGAAAGCTGAATCATTTCCCAATAAAACCCAGGGCTCAGGTTCTGGCTCCAGCTCCAGCATTCCCCAGCATCATCTGCACTGTCTGGGGTAATCTCTTCTGCCAAAATATTTAGTCAGTCCCAATAAATGGTGATGATCAGGAGCTTGGAGGATCAGGAGCTGAATCAGACAGACAAGATGAGGAAACAGCTCCAAGATGGCTAGGGTAAACTGGCACCACAAAATCTGTCACCAATTCTTTGCAAATGCCATTGTTGACAGAGCCAGAATCCAGCTTCCTGTCAAACTCTTAAGCATGAGGCACTTTTATTGATGGCTGTTGGAAAAACATTGCAGACACTCTGTTACTAGACAACCTTGACCTCTTTTAGAAGTGTCCCAAGAAACAGGCTGCCGCATAATAGTAAAGCAGCACTTTTGCTGGCCTGCTGAAGACAAGCCCCTTGGCTTTTATACTGGTTAGCCTGGACAAGGTTTCACCACTGATGAGGGTCACCACAAAGAGGTGCTTTATTGAAGCATGACACTCTCAGAAGGTGTTCCTTTTCCTGTCTAAAGAGACCAGATATTTTAGTTACAGGCTAAGAGCATCGTTGAACAGATTTTCCACCAAGCCCTAAAAAACAGAGTCCCAGAGAGTGAAGGAAAGAGAAATGTGGCTAGAAATAACCTTTTCCTGAGTGCCATTGTTGAAGCACAGCTAGGAAAGAGAGCTTCAAGCTGGTCAGGTGCTGCTGAGAGGAGTCAATGCATGACAGCAAACTTTATTCTGGCCGGTTATGTTTGTTTGTCACAACTGATAGCAGTCAAGCTTGCTTTGTGTTGATGTTTTACAAAGTCATCTTTATCTGACCTCTGTCGCTGCACCACCCCAGGACGTGGTCTGCTGCATCCTCTCAGTACACTTACGAAGTGTCAGCCCTTGACTAGATTCTGGTAACTGCAGCATGGCAGAGATAATGACTTGACCAGACTCAGGCAAAGAGATGGTGTATCACATGATACATTTGTGCTGAAAACAGACCAGAGTGTAGCCTGCTACTGGGGAGAGGAAGAGGGAGCTGAGCATATCTCTACAACATATCGATGCTGAGAATGAGGGTACCCTACTGAGGAGAGTGCAAGAACATCCTGGATTCTGGCCAGAGGTTGCAGGGGACTGAGACCCCAGTACACTGGAATGGCACAGTGTCAGGAGCAAATCAGGATCCTCTATAAAGTGAGCTCTTCCCAAACATCAGAGTTTATATGGGGATCTGCATATGATCTGAGAAGATCAACAGCGATGTTTGCACTGGTTTATATTAGCATATGCAAAGTAGGAATGAGCCCTGTCTTTGGAGGACAAAGCATCCATGCCACACCAGTACAGAGAAGGCAAAAAACCCCAACTGCCATCACATTAAAAGAGACTAACGTTCAAACTCCCATCTCCCATCACTGGGAAGTATTTTCTGGAATGATGTACTTTAGGTAGCTTTGTCCTTACCTGTTGCCACTGTGAAAGATGTGCTAACTCACAGAATTTCTGCTGTCAGATTTCATAGCAATACCTGTTTGGAGCAAGAGTCCCACCATTCCTCCCCTCAGTTTTCAGAAATATGGCAACAAGATTGAGACCTCATGCCATTAGGGTGAGCAAAGAGGAATACGGAACCCACAGTGGCACCAAGGCACCAGCTTCAGACATACTTCCCTTGCAGTTCCCTCTCTATCTCAGAAATGGCCGTGTGGCCTCAGCTCTTACTTCAGCCAATAATGCACACTCTGCACTCTCTGAAGGGCTTTTTTTTTATTAGCACCACAGGGTGCACTGATAGATGATGGCATATGACAGAAGTCATTTTTACAGCCACAGTCTGCCTGCCATTGCTACACCTGGAGCTTTGCATGCAGCTGCTGGAACAGCCCTTACCCACCTGTGGTTTGTAACCAGAGAAAGAACAAAATGTCCTCAGGAATTAACTGTGGCTTGTTTCTGGGAAGCTTTATTATGAGTATTTACAGACTGTATCAGTCATTGGTAGGTGGTGATGCTAAGAAGAAATAGCAGATCCCGCTCAGGACACAGGGGCTTCTAGTGCCTGCTCAAACTTTGACCATGGATAAATTATTCCTCTTTCACATGCCCCACTCCCCCTCCCTATTCAAGTGTATACTTAGACTGTAAGCTTTTGGAGACAGTGGGTATCTCTCCGCATGGGTTTGTGCAACACCCAGCACAATGGAGATCTTGATCTTGATGGCAGCCTTCATTCATTATCTTCACTGAAGCATCAAAGTCTTTATACGAATTTATTTACCTGAAAAATCCGTTGGCCATATTGACTCAACATCACATGTG
Source organism: Pterocles gutturalis (assembly GCF_000699245.1). Taxonomy (NCBI): domain Eukaryota; kingdom Metazoa; phylum Chordata; class Aves; order Pterocliformes; family Pteroclidae; genus Pterocles; species Pterocles gutturalis. The sequence continues at coordinate 61,747 of NW_010107904.1, forward strand.
TGATAAGAAGTGACAGGAGAAAGTGTGTGTATATAAAACCACTTTCTGGGTTTGGAGTGGCTGAAGGTGTAACATCTGGGTTGTGAGCGGATGTGACTGTCCTCCAAATGTCAGCACTAAACCTCAGACACAATGTGTACACCATCTCCACTGCCTGCTAGGAGCTTTCTTCTGTGTGGGAAAAAGAATCATAGAATCATAGGATGGCTTGTGTTGAAAAGGACCTTAAAGATC
>NW_010107905.1:0-9130 GCF_000699245.1 Pterocles gutturalis
CAACTAGACTCCATCCCATTCACCACAATGGTGAAAACTCATGTTTTCCTATATTTTATAGTTCAGCTATATACCAGTAATCCTGAAATATGAATCTGTTGAATATGAATGAATCTGTTGTTTATGCTAATATTGTTATCTAGAACAAAATGAAACTAAAACTGTATTAATTGGGATGAGCAGGATTCATTTATATTGTTAATGATCTAGCATATTCCATATAATTTTACAAGTAAATTGAGATTTTCTTTTTTTCTTTTTATTTTGATCACCAGTTCTTCTTACATTACATATACACTTGCTCTATTAGTTCAAGAGCATAGATAGTGGATGATAATATACAAATACTTCTCTGATGAGCAGCTTGAATGAGATTTCTACAAAACCTACTGGGATCATAACATTTTAATCTCTTGTGAAGTTATAGAGTTCAATTGGAGTAGAACTCATACAATAGACTATAACTGAAATCATTCTTACTGGTGGACAAACTTTTGAAGCCAACATTTGTACATGATTAACTGTAAAAATCTTGAGGGCATTATTTATTTTATAGGATTGTGTATGATGTGCATAATAGGGGAGTTGTGTGCTTTTACCTGTTTAAAAGTTATGAGTAGAAAAAAAAGTTTTTGTAAGTTATAAAACACAACAAAAAGGAAGCAAAATAATTGCAGACTATGGCAAAAAAAAAATCTAAAGGTAGGAGTACCAATTAAGCAATTAGAGATCTATTATGCCCCCACCAAACTGGGAGAGGAAAAATACCATTTCTAGAGGTCACGTAAGTCCAAGTTCTCTATTGGCAGAAAAAAAGTACACAATATTTTGAGAGGTCTGTGGAGCTCTAGACTATATGCCAGCAAATAATTTTCTCTAGTGTATCTGCAAAAGCCATCAGCAGCAGAACAACATCAGGCAGCTTGGAGCAGATTACTGGCCTTGCAGCACTTGCTGAGAAGCAGGGCTACTGGTACACAGTGACGTGGCCGCTGCAGAGCCATAGCCTTCTGCTCCCAGCAGCAGTCAAATCACAGCAGGCTCTGTATATGTGTATCCAGGGTGAAAGCTGAGGGAAAAGGCATTCCCTGCTTTATTAAACTCAAGGCTCATAGTCAAGATGGACTTGTCATGACTCGGATTGACAGTTACATGTAGCTTTAGAGTTTAGGCTAATGGAGTGAATTTTGTAACAGTATGGATTGTGGCTTACCATCATAGCCAATTTTTTTGGCTGGTTTACATCTTTTACACTGCTAAGCAGAAAGTCCTGTTGTTCTCCTGCTTCTCATAGTGTATATTGTAATAGCAATCTACCATGAGGCAGTATCTTTGGTAATCTAAATTGGTTTGTCCCCATTGAATTAATTTTCTCTAAGCTAACTTTGCACCAGCTGAGAAGTTTTCCCCCTGATTTTGCTCAAGAAGGACATTAAAGCAGACATGAACTAATGGAGTTACAAAGAAGTCCTTTAGACTGAAATTTAAATAATGGGTTATCAGAAGAAGAAAAACTTGTTCCAATTATCGCCTTCTTTCTACTTCATACTTATGAGCATCCCTCTAATGTTTAAGTATACTTTGATTTTATTCATTTGTGAGTACAGACGGTCTCCTTCCAGACTTTTCGTTAATGTTGATTCTTACAGTCTTCCCACATCAACAGCTCTTTATCAGAGTTTTATAGTACCCATATCCCACTTGCTGTTCAGTAATCTCATTTATTCTTTGAGATTTTTTTTTCACTTAGGGGGACTTTGTGCCTTGTTTATGACTTGTTTACATGGATCTCCTTAGTTACACATATGTTGATACAAGCTTTTGGATGAACTTTTCAGGCAATCCTCTTGAGTCTAGAATTCACCACACCTTTTTGTTGAGTGGTGTCCTCCTTTGCAATCGCTGCCACTTCCTCACATTTTAAACTTGTTGTGGGCCATGTTACACCAGCTAAGAAGTCAGTCCCAGAAATGTTTCTTACACTGTTAAATATGAGGTAACCTACTGCTGTTGTGTGAAAATGACAATCATGTCTTTGTTGTTGAAGAAGCAGTATAGCTAAAACAGCACTCACCACTAAATTATTAAAAATAATCTGATAATTACTTTAGGTGAGGTAGAGATTTTGTCTTGTGCTGTTTCGTGATAAAATGGAAAGGGGTATTAGAAGTCACTCTTATAAACTGGATACACAAACAGTTTTCATTGCAGATAAGGAAGGAAATGATTTTGCTTTGGCTGCACACCCTGAACAAATGTTTCTTTGAATCACAAATTGTCCCTACTCTGAGCATTTTTGCTGGGAGGAGGTGGAAAACAGGATGTCAACATCTTATCGCTGAAAGACTGAAACACTCAGAGCTAGATACTGGAACAAGATCTGATTTCTGAGAGCACAGCCACCTGCAGAGAAATGCACAGAGCTGGCCTTGAATTCAGGCTTGCCTTGGTTGTGCACCCAGAGTTATCATTGAAAACCCCTGAGGCATCCTTCCTGATTTCCAAATGCCTCTCCACGAGTACAAAAAACTGTGTCATGTCTTGGTTGACCTGTGGAGTCTCAGACTGTACATGGAGCCTATGTACAAACAACTGAACAGAGCCTCTAGTCTTTACAAGCAATGTGTCATGAATCACATTAGCATCTAGGGACAGGAGTAAATAAAAGCATTGCACCTTGGGCATAATAAATTCAGACTCTCAATAACACCCTGATTCAGGAACAGACACTATCCTGAAAACAACAAGGTGACCTGTCATTATCAACAGCTCTCCCATACTTTCTCTTATCTATACAGATGTAAAACAGAGGATACTGGAGTTGGATGTTGAAAGCTGTCCTGGCAAAGCTCTTAGACTCAGAATTTGACAGATCTTTTATTTTTAAAACCTGTTTGTAAAATTCAAGAGTTCTTTAAAAGGTTTATTTTCCCCTCAAGGAGTCTAAGCAATTGGTGCCAATAAACCAGCTGTCAAGTCCCAGTATTATATGTGTGTGTAGAGGGGAGTTGGATTAGTGGAAAAATTCATAAGAAAGCACTTCAGTGTTGAAATTTCCAAATGGTTTGTGTTAATAATAAGGGGGTGGGGAGAAATCATTTGAAATGATTGATACATGGATATGTTTTCTAAAATCTCAGTCTTAACTGGACTAATTCTAAGACATACCACACAGCTATGGCTTTGTGTTAAAGGGCATTATTAACTCTTATGAACTCCAGAATGGGTAATTAATTGACTGTATACTGTTATCAATCCTTAAAAATACAAAAAAATAACAGTAAAACCATTTAGAAATCCAGAGGAATACATAGCATCTGTTTATATGGATCTCATTAACCCCATATAAAAAAGGGCAGATAGCGTTTTGAATGCTAATGAGTCACTGGAGAACAGGGAATTTAAATTAGATGGATTAAAAGGACAAACTATCTAGAACATCTGCTAATTTACCAGTCTTAAAATAAACTTATGATAACAGCATCATGTGCAGTCAAGTCTGCCAAGTGTCAGTTATTTATTAAGTGAAGATTTTGGATAAATCCTTCACAGAAAATGGATAATTTCCAAAAAGACATTTGACTGAAGGATCAGACAACCTCCCCTATTAGTGTAATACTACAGAGTTTTGCTCACTTGGATCAAAAAATTAGGGTGGCAACAATTGGATTATTAGTTGTCTAGCTATAATCATTTGTTCATTTCTCTAAAGCAAAACTGTTTTTTTCACCCAGTCTACCATATAACCTCCTCCTCTGTAAGCCAGAACATGAGGATTGCACTGCATTGTATTGTCTTCAGCCACTGAAGTCCTGTGAAGCAGCAGCTTCTAGAGGACTGACTCATCTGCCCCTGGGCAGGAATAACCCCAGGCACCAGCACAGCTTGGGGCCAACCAGCTGGAAAGCAGCTTTGCCAGAAAGGACCTGGGGGTCCTGATGGACAAGTTGACCATGCACTAGCACTGTGCCCTTGTGGCATAGGCTGATGGTATCCTGGGCTGCATTAGGCAAAATAATGCCAGGAGATCAAGGGAGGTGATCCTTCACCTCTACTCACCATTGATGAGTCGTGTCCGGAGTGCTGGATTCTATTCCATGCTCCCCAGGACAACACAGACGTGGATTTACTGGAGCCAGTCCAGCAAAGCGCCATGAAGAGGATTAAGGTACTGAAGGCTAAGAGAGCTGAGAACGTTCAGCCTGGAGAAGAGAAGGCTCAGGGGGATCTTATCTTTGTGTATAAACATCTGATGAGGGGAAGGGGGTTGGAAAGATGAGGGAGCCAGACTCTTTCCAGTGGGGTCCAGTGAAGAGAGAAGAGGCCATGGACGCAAACTGAAATACAGGAAATTCCATTTAAACATAAGAAAGAAAACATCTTTCTTTGAGAGCAGTTGAACACTGGAACAAAATGCTCAGAGAAACTGTGGAATCTCCATCCTTGGAGATATTCAAACCCTGATTAGACACAGGCCTGAACAACCTGGTTTGAGCAGGGGGTTGAACAAGATAATCTCCAGAAGTCCCTTTCCAACCAAACTCAACCAATTCTGTGAGTCTGTAATTCTTTTAGTTTCCCTAACAACGGATACATGTGATCCTCTAAAAGGCTGGAAGGGAAAAATATTCTTCTCTACCCTTCCAACATGACAGCAAAATGTTTTTCCAGTGATAAATGTGATTCACCAATTTACAAAAGAATTACAGTTTTTTTAAAAAATTATGCCTACAGACACAGTTAGGCAGCTAAATAGCCGGCTACATTTTTTAAAATGTTGAGCTTTACTCCCTGAAGTGCTAAGAAAATCAAGCCAGTATTGGCTTTGCACCCAGGAATCCCAAGTGTGTCAGGTGGTTCCTTTACTGTTTAACTCTTTTGCGTTTTTACATAAATTGCTTCTCTGGTCCTGTTTCACTGTTAGCCTGAAACTCATGCAATCATCTGCATCACTGAAGTGAAACATTTTTTTCCTTCTTTCTTCAGGCAAAAGGAAAAGGGGTAAAAATGAATCAGACTTTGAAGGCAGAAGAACTAAAAAGGGCTCTGGAGAAAGAATTAGCACTCTGAAGTGGAATTTGGACTCTGAAAAACACGCTTGTTAAGAATGGCCAGGTGACAAAATCCTTACTGGCTCTTCCTTTCGAGGTGTCTTCGTTATATTGCTATGAATTTAAAATGCATTCTCCTATTTGTTTATTTTGGCAGGACTAAGCAGAGTTGTTCATTAATTGTGATCCAGAAAAATGGAAGTTCCTGCAAGTATGTTTTCTGAGCTGAGCCACTGGTGTTAGAATCCTCGTCAAATTCTATTCTCAACATCACTTTCTTTTAAAATATGACTACCAGAGAGATATCAGTCAGGGTTTACGCCATACCTTAATGGTTAGACCATTGTCTGCAGAATTTGCAGAGCTGAGTTTCATTTCCTGTTCAGTCTGAAAGGGTCCAAATTCAGAAATTCTCCATCCTAAGGAAGTTCTTTAAGTCTGGGGCTGAGCTAGGAACAGACACTCCTGTATTCCTCCTTTTAGTATTACACTACTAAGCAAAGGAACAAAAGATTTATGAGATTAGCAAGCAAGACGCTAAAAGAAGTTTAGTCTTTCAGCTGCAAATGAATAATTCTATTTTGTTTCCTGCCTTGTTCCCTATTTAAACATTTGCACTAAGCAGTGTTAAATGGGATACAGAAATCAGAGCCTGAAGCATCATGATGTCTTCCATCCAGCAGGGATGGATCTTTCCTTTAAAGCACAGCTGAGGAGGAGCTTGTGATGCCTGCACAAGGGTTAGTTTGCTTCCTAGCAAGTAAGAAACTGATGTTCCAAGTCTGGTTTAGCACTAGGGATTCAAAACTCCTTTCCAGAAGACTGTCTTATGCACAAAGACAGGTTAGCCATTCTGGAAGAGGTTAATCGCTGTTTTCCAGTGTGCAATTCACAGCCCAAAGACAAGCACAAGCAAAATGGAAGTTACTTTGCGTCACAGCAGCTTGGGACATGGTGAAGACCTAGTTTTTAAGCTCTTCTTTGCGCTTCTTTTTTTTATTTCTGTTCCAATGACTGTCTAATGTAAACGGCATAAACAGCTAACAGAGCAGGAAATTGAACTCAGATGTAGGTTGGAATCCTCTGAGGTGAAAGAAAGTGTGAAACCGTAAGGTCCTCCCTTTTGTTGGAGAGCTGTCTGAATGCTCAGCTGTTATGAAAATGCTAGCATAGTGCTGGAATGGCTCAATTTAAAAGATGTAGGCCTGAATTTCTTTTTCCCTCCAGATAACATTTTCATGGAGCTGATATTTCAAGTGAATACAAACATCTCCATCTTAGCTCTGATGCAGAGACAGACTGGATGGTGAGGGAGCATCCAGGTCCACACTTGTTATTGATAGTTGTGATAGAACACTCCTGGGTATCTTTCCTTTTATTGTGTAAGTACTGGATTGCTCTGATGAGGCACCTCATTCTCCCATGTTCTGTAGACACAAACTTGTTACTCAACTCGGGGCACTGTGATTTAGTCCCTGAGGACAGACATCTAACAGTCAGGCAGAGTGGTGTCTAACTTGAAGGTGTCTCACCACTTCACCAGCCCAGGCTCCGTACTTTGCATCTGTTTTCTCAGCTGGAGGATGACTCTAACATACTCATGTGTCGCAATGGGCACTTGCAGCCCAGAAAGCCAACCATGTCCTGGGATGCATCACAAGAAGCGTGACCAGCAGGTCAAGGGAGGCGATTCTCCCCCTCTACTCTGCTCTTGTGAGACCCCACCTGCAGTGCTGCATCCAGCTCTGGGGTCCTCAGCACAGGAAGGACATGGACCTGTTGAAGCGGGTCCAGAGGAGGCCAGGAAAATGGTCAGAGAGCTGGACCACCTCCCCTATGAGGACAGGCTGAGAGAGTTGGGGTTCAGCCTGGAGAAGAGAGGGCTTCAGGGTGACCTTATAGCAGCCTTCCAGTACCTAAAGGGGCTACACGAGAGATGGGGAGGGACTCTTGATCAGGGAGTGTGGTGACAAGACAAGGCGTAATGGTTTTAAGCTGAAAGAGGGTAGATTTATATTAGATATTAGGAATAAATTTTCTCCTGTGAGGGTGGTGAGTCACTGAAACAGGTTGCCCAGGGAAGCTGTGGATGCCCCATCCCTGGAGGGGTTCAAGGCCAGGCTGGATGAGGCTTTGAGCCACCTGGGCTAGTGGAGGGTGTCCCTGCCCATGGCAGGGGGGTTGGAACTAGATGACGTTTAAGGTCCCTTCCAATCCAAGTCATTCTATGATACTATGATTATCTGTGCATTTTTAATGTATTCACACAGTTCTTTGAAGATTTCTAAATGTTGACTTACAGCAAAAACATTTATAATCCTGGTGTAAATCTCCTGTTCCTCATTAAAATGAATAACATACATTTCTATGGGTATAATTCATTTTGCATTAAATAATACAGCTACAGCAAGACTACAGCTGTAATACATCTTACAAGGTAAAGATCAACAAAAAAGAATTTTATGTGCTGTGCCATTAGCAAATCACAGATTCTTTCTCCAGGTTGAGGCAGGCATCTCAAGGGGGGAAAAATATTTCTAGAATGACAATTAGTGCAACAGTAAACATGCAATAACAAATTCCTGGATTAGAATAATATGGGTTTTTTGACTCCAGAAAGTGGTCAAGATAGTTGGGAAAACTATTTGGATGCAATCAGAAAAATATTCCAAATGACACCGGAATCTAATACATGCAGACACAGTTTTTAATCCTTTCTTCATTGCTCTGTGTATATGAAGTAGAAAAGCATCTAAAAGGAAATTGGAGTGCAGCAGAAGAGAGGGTTCTTTGAAAGTACAGCTCTCTGAGAACCTGACTTTGCATTCTTATGTTTATCAGATGGTTATCTCCTCATCTAACCATCCATCTAAGACATATCGATATATCACACACAGTGACTAAACCAAGCACAGCATAATGAAGATAAACTAAAATCCCCGTCAGATAATGAGCTGGTTTAAATCAGTACAGATCCATCAATATCAACGGGCTTTTACCAACTTACACAGGCTAAGAATCAGGTCCTGTGTGTTAGCGTTTTGTCCAAGCCCAACTTGGACTCAATTCAGCTAAGTTGTGGGATGGAGATGTTTCTAAAAAGCCACTCTATTCCCTTTATCACAGACCATTGTGGTGTCAAAGTGGCTCCTTGCTTAGCTTAGGAGCAGCCCCTGGCTGGGGTATCTTTGCTGGCTGCTGCAGTGCAACAGCTTTCAAGTCAGTAGGACTGGGAGATCCTCACAGGAAAGGACAGTGTAAAAAGGTGGAAAAGGTGAAGGGAAGAAGAGTCAGGCAGTTGCAGAAAGAAATCTGAATGCTATTGTAAGCTTTCCACAAAGTTTCCTGTAAACAGTGGATGAGTATTATTGGCTTCAAACTATTACCCCATATTTTTCCAAGTCATCGACCAACATTTGAGTCTCAGTGTTTGAATTTCCATCTGAGTCAATACAGAATTTTAAAGCCATCCATTCTTTCATTCATTCACCTAGTCTCCTGCCTCTGTAAGAGGACCAGAACAGCTCTATAATTTATTGCAATGCCTTTCTGCTTCTCTAAACTCCATCATACTTCTTTTTCGTTATTGGGAAAAAAACAAAACAACAAACCCAAGCCCAGATTTCTAAGCTCTTCCTTCCTCAAAGGTGGCTGAAATATGATTAACAGAATGTTTTTAATTAGTGACTACCATCTTCTGATATCATACTCTCTGATTCTTTTTGGTTTTTTCCACATTTACAAGGAGCCTTTGTGGCCACAGAACAGATCTGTTTATTGCACAACCTTTTTCTTCAAAACAGCTCCTTTTTTCTACAGATCTTGCTCCATCTTTCCTTTCAATTAATTTTATTATTTTTTTTCAGTTTCCAGTATTTGTGTGGTTTGTTTGGGTCACTGTTTTTCTGTGTCATCTCAATTTTTGTTTCCTACAGCAAATGAGGTAAAACAAATGGACCCATAAACTAGTGTGGAAAAGGAAATTTTATTTCTGCTTTTTAAATCATGCATATTTTTTTCTGAGATGCATGTCCATCAAATAAGGGACTTCATCTTAGACCCATTCAAATTCATTGCAC
>NW_010107905.1:9161-14894 GCF_000699245.1 Pterocles gutturalis
CCAGTGAGAATCTTTTAAAGAAAAATAAAATCGACTGTCTGTTTGCCTCCAGAGAATTCTAAAAGCAAATAATTAATTGTTTATAATTTCTCCCTTATCCGAAATCAGTCTGGGTATGTTATTTTTTCTTGAATTTTATTTCAAAAAGCGGACAGAAATTCTACACTTGGGAGGGACTGTTCAACTACCCCACATATACAAATTCATGACAAATTTTCATATTCTTCTGGTAGTTGTGGTTATTCTGTAAAAAATTATATCAACGTTCTATCTTTATCTTAAATTCTGTCATTTTGCTATCAGAAACATGATGTTTCTGTGTGATATTTTTAAGTGACCAAAACCTGCCCATTGCCTATTATACAGGAACATTTGAGATTAAGAAAGCTGTCTTCAATAGATAGGCAGAAACAATGTTGAGAGATGGAAAATAACTGCAGGATTTGTACCAAGCAGTACTGCAATCTGACCCTTTTCTGTTGTGTTTACTGGCAGCAGTGCAATATTGATATCTAACATGCACAGTTTGCATTAAAATTGGTGGGAGCTATTTCAGTGGAGATGAGGGCACGTATTAACCCAATGTGTTTGACATATGCGCAGCCTTGCACCAGCCATGGCAGAACACTCTCACGTGATATCTCACCAGGTTGTCTTCAAGTACTCAGAGAAGGGATAGCTATTCAGTCCATGTAAATGAATACATCTGTATTGACAGAGCATTTGTATGATTTTGTCTTGGCTGAAGATCTGGTCCTCGGGCTGCTACACACAGCACACTTTCCTTCAAAACAGCTCCCATTTTTTCTAGTGGTCTGGTACTCCTGGGAAAAAGAGACAGAGACAAAAGTTGAAAATTAAGCCAAACATCTTCAGAATTAAAAATTAAATGTGGATTTTGACTCTGTCAACATGACTCAAGGTTATTGGAAAACCAAGATGAGAATTCAGGCTTCTACCAAGAAAGGTTTGTCTTGTGTAAAACTTTTTGACACTGTTTTCTATAGACCCACACTCTTATATTCTACAAAACACACCCCTTTTTTTCAAAAGGAATTCCAGTAGAGAGAGGAAAAATGTTTTTCACATATATATACTACTCTGCATACAGTATTCTGATACTTCATACACTGAATCTTGCCTTCCATTGAGTATACCCCCTTGAAGTCCATGCGTAATTATTAACAGAATATGGCCATGAACTTACCCCTACAATTGTTTCCCGAAAACATGCATTAGAGAAGAAAGAGACACTGAGGATACAGAAAATGAAAATGCTTGCACATGGACTTTTTTTAAAAAATGGCTACATATTACATATTGAAATACGCTTGAACTGTCTTACTGTTTTGTTCTGAGATGATATGCAGTGATAGTTTGCAAGGGGAGAGGAGGTAGAAGGATATGCCAAACATATGCAGAAGTAAAAACATTTCCAGACTGGAGTTTCCTTATTTTTTTAGCATCAGTCCTAGAAAAATATCTCTTTTGGCTAGCAGGCTTTGCTTCAACCTATTTCGAGGGCAACCTTTAGTACGATCACAAGCAGCCAAATACAAGCTGCTATACTGCTACTGATTACACTGGTTTACATCTCTGTTGAATCTGGCCCGTGATAACTACATCACTGGGTAATTAATGAAAACATAAATTAAGCAATAAAGTCACCAAATTGAAGAGTAAGTTAAGACAGAGGAAGAAACATTAAAAAAGTCTAATATTGGGTTGAAAGACTTAAATTCATGATAGTTTTCCACTTTAAACTACTGGAAACAAGAGGTATTTCTCACTTCTTTGAAACATAGTGGATTTTTTCACTTCATCTCATATACTATTAACGTATTTAAGCCATGCTAAGCACTTAATTCTGTAATGTATATAATAGCACACAAGTGTAATTTCCTTGTGAATCGTTAATGTAGGAAGGGTTATTTTTTTAATTGGTTCAGTGAATATATACATATGTTTGCATACGAGACAGTTATCAAGTACGTATTACCTTGAAAATGGCATATTGTATCATTTGTTTCTTAATAGATAAATATTTGCAAATAATTTATCTCATACTTTAGCAATGTCAAGTTCTACTTTCAGGTACATGCACTCACTGGAGGGGAAAATTGAACATTCTGTGAAAGTCACTGTGTACTTACCTAAGTACTTTTCTGAAAGTACAACGTCAGGGAGAAACGCAAATATTTGGAGGAAATAGGTATCTTGATTTGCATGCCAGAGGAGTTCGTCTCCTATTGTCAGGCATCCAGTAGTATTGTCAGGCAGTGTAGTATTGAACAAGAGCTACTGTTCAGGTCTTGATTTGCATGCCAGAGGAGGACGTCTCCTATTGTCAGGCATCCAGGTGTGGTTTATTGTGTAGTATTGAACAAGAGCTACTGTTCAGGTCCATAATTGTCACAAATCATATTAGAGATCAAACCTGGTCCCCAGCTGTTAAGCTGTGTTTTCATTAATACCTCATAGTCCACTCTTTCTATCTGGATATTTTAAGATTTAGTGGTGATACATTTTTCCAAAAGTCCAGATGGAATTTATTATTATTTGAACTCTTATAGCATTACAAAAATATGACCTTTCCTTTTTTAAGATTATGCTGTTTTCTTAACTCTTTGCGCCATGAATTTTGAGTTTCTTGTGACTGTACAGTTAAAATTAAAATCTCAAAGAAAAAAAAAAATTAAGCATATATTGATGTACCTGGGGTCTGCAGAAACCTGAGACCTAATTTTGACTCTGAGTGCAGTGACTCTGTGTCTTTGATAAAGCTGTTTGATTACTTAGTTTTTAGGTTGTGACAGTTGAAAATTTACCATCTGACACAGAAGTGATATATTTGTTGATTTGATAGCACAAAATAGGAGCACAAGCTTTCTTGAGATGTCCACCTGTAAGCTGTTGGAGACACAGAAATATCACCTAAAAGCAAATTATAAAGTTAGCCCAGTTCTAAATAATGCTTCTCCACTCATTTAGGAGTTTCCTGCCAAGAGTTAACTAAAGAGTATATGACATGCAGATGCAAATACAGTGAGTTAGCACTGGAACTATTAGCTTTCCCTGGGCAAGAATTAGGATGAATTATTAAAGTGATAAATGATCCCTCTGTGTTGTCCACAACCCCAAATCCAACAGCAAAGTATTCAAGGGATTAGTGTTCCAAGCAGAAAAGAAACTTCAGCTGTTCCAAAGAAATAAAATTATGTCATGCTTGCAGTTGTTCAAAAGACCTGGGGCATGGAGGTATGCAATGTAAGTGACGGAGAAGGAGTCAGATTCTCAGCTACTGTGAATCAGTGCTATTGCACAGGGGTGATTAGATTAGCCAATTAGCAATGCATGGTGTTATACTCAAGAGATTCATAATCACAAGTGATTAAGGAACACGGAGCTTTGCCCTTAAGACTAGTTTTCATCTCACATAAACTTGATGTAGGGGTCCCTACATGAGCAAGTCATCTTAGGAGTAACTCTCTTAGAATAAGATAAGTAACAGCACCTCTCTTCTTCCTTTGATTATCCAAAGTGTCTATGCATCTCACTTAAATCACGTTTTTATCTTTTAGATAATTTTTATCTTTTACATAACAAAGTAAAATATGTTCTCTCCCAAAAGGTTTGAATTTGTGAGAGACCCAAGAAATAGACCGGCACCCTAAACTCAATGTCTATGAAACGGTGCCAAAACAAGAAAAAAATCCACCCTGAAAGTCCATGGCACCCAAAATTCAATGTCTATGAAACGGTGCCACAACAAGAAAAAAATCCACCCTGAAAGTCCAGAGAAGGGAGAAAAAGTGGAAAACTAGTTACAGTCTTCCCAAAACAGGCATTGTCCAAAAACTGTGTCATTAGAACTAAGGAAAATCGAAACTTTAGGTCAATCTTTTGCAATTATTGTTTGAGGTGGAAGGAGCATTTTTACTGTTATTTAAAATGTATTCCATGTTTAAGTTATTTTTAAAACTGTTTTCCTCCATTTTCTTCAATTTCCAAGAAAAATATTGTTTATCTTCGAGTGGTATCATTTTATTGAGAGTACTTTGTAAAAAAGTATTCTGATATTTTAAAAATTTGCCCGTATTTTCTCCAACTCCCATTCAGTTTTCCATTTTCTCCTTCCCTTATGCCTTTTTCCCTGTTTCTTATTACTGCTAAAGTGCAGAAAATAAGAGGTTGTTTTAACAACCTATGTGTTTGAGCTCAACAGGAGCTCTACATTTGAGGTGATTTTACTATCTGATTAAAAAAAAAAATACGGGTTAAACTATAACAATGGAGAACAGTAAAGAAAAATTAGAAGGATTGTGAATACACACACACATAGAGTATAAACCCAGTATTGTTTTCATCACACAACATTTTACTCTAATTTTTCATAGGAAGTGGAAAAACTATGCAGATGAGCTCTGTTGTGCCTGGGAGGTCTGGTGTGGTTAGAGGAAGGGACCCAGCCCTGGTACCCCTGTCCCACAGCACAGGTTAATGTCTGCTGCTGTGACCTGAGTTAGATAATTTAGAGGTTGTTTTGGGGTCTCTGTACTATGTTGCTGTCCATTATGCTGGCCTGTTTTAAAATAGATTTATGTATGTATGCATTGTGAGCACATTTCCAAATTAGATTACTTTTTTTTTCCCCCCTCTAAGTTACTTGGAACAACTTGACAGTTAAAGGAGTGTTTGTTAATTGCTTTATAAAGTAAATTTCCTGTTACCATCCTGCTCCTTCTGGAAAAAATATATTTAGTCCATTTTTGTCAGTGCCATATATATTGGGTCTTTTTAAAAACCCGATAACCAAATTATATGACAAACTGGAATGTTTCCAAGACAGCCGTTTCAAGTTTCTTGGTAAATAGTTTGTACATTTGTATATATTTTTGAAATGTACATTATTTACTTTATAAAGTCTTCTGATCTTCCATAAACTTCTGTGCACAAAGTACATTTTAATGCAGTGTCCCACTTCTTAGGAGCTGGCCTGTTCAACCCTGTAATACCACACATGTAGTCCCATGAAAAAAGGTTCATGAGGGGTGCCTTTGAAGTGTAGCCATTGGACATCAGATGGACCTGCTTCTCAAAGTGAGAAATACAAAACATCGCTGTTTATTTTCTCCATGAAAGCAATGCAGTCCTTTTTTTAGAGCCTATCCTGACATGAAAACATGCTGGACAGTTGTCACTGAGTGACAGTTTTTAATAACAGAAAAAAAATTGTGAAATCTACTCTTGTATATGGTTTGAGGTTTTGGGGGCTGGGTTTGTTTTTGATTTTTTAAATTATACTATTTGACTGAAACTCTGTAAAGAGAAATGGTGCTGTGCTTATGTCACCCTTGGTGTTCATTTAAAGCCATATCTATTTTGGCAGTTGCAGACAAGCCAAGCTCTGCCTGCCTTAAGCCTAGGAAGAACAGGTGGCAAGCCAGCTTGAGTCTGAAAGCTGCCTAGCTGCATGCATGCGATATTAGCTTGAGTTAGTAACCCCTGTGCAGAAAGTTTTGCCTGTCACCTTGCTAGATTTCATGGTATTGACATGGCCACGGTGTAGCTTGACAGTGTCTGGGAGGAAGAGGACCTGAAACTGAAGCTAATTAACCCTTGTCACAATATTGGGTATCAAGAGAAAGTTCACCAAAGTTAAAGAAATTGTTTTTCTTCAAAATATGTAGAACAGGCTGAAAAATGAGGTATGAGACTGTAAGAATTTTCACT
>NW_010107905.1:14904-17800 GCF_000699245.1 Pterocles gutturalis
TCAGCAGGTATTTGCCCACTCTGCAATAGCATTTCAACTTAAAAATAAAGCATCCTTTAAACAGGGCACCCTTCTTCTGGCTTCTGCATTTTAAGCTTCTGATACAAAACACCTCGAGATTGGCAAAAGTTCAAAATCACACTTAGATCCAGATCCAAATTTTGTACTGTTCCTCAATAAGCTAAGCCAAGGACCCCTCTCTTAACATCTGTGGATATTGGGGTATTTGAAATCCAACTCCAAATTCCAACTTAAGCCACGCACTAATGTCAACAAAGTTAATGGCTTGTCAGCATGGGGCTATAAAACAATGTGGGTACTGTCATAATATTGATGTAAGGAAACTTTAAATAGATAGCCATTTTTCTGAATATAACAGTGGGTTTTTCTCTCAGGAAAAGTCATTAAATCAGTATGTCCAGGTTATGTAGCAGCCAGAGAAAATATACAATTGTGGCAGCCAAGAAATTACATGGAAAAGAAATTGTGCCTTGACCCATTGCCTTTAGGCAGTGCCAAACAGTGACTGCCACTTTGTGTTGTATCACCTGGGCTGTATAACCACGAGCTATAGCGCACATGCACCTATGGTTGTATGGAAACAAGGAGAATGTGTGTTTGACCTGCAACACTCAAGGGACTACTGGAGTAGGAGCCAGGCAGAGCTTGCTCTATTTGACCAGAAGGACTGAAGAAAACAAAAAAGAGATACTGTACTGGGATATACAATCTATTCTGGTTCCTGCCAATGAGGAGCTGTTCTCAGCAGTATATCTTTCACTGTTGAATCACGCTCAGTTTTAAAGACTCAGGTAGAATTTTGTAGGTGATATATTACAAATTCTCAGTGTAGTTATTGTTGTTCATTTAAAGTCCCTGCAAGTTAATACAAGCATTCTGAAGGATTATCTGCTAATACGACATAAAATAATTTGGTTTGTGCCAGCTTAAAGATTTCCAGCTGCTGGAAAGTGAGCTTAATTTACTTTGCAATGATCTGTACAAGCTGTGCATATTTAAGTATTTCAGCCCATCTCTGTAATCAATTCTCTTAGCTTCTGAGTTAATTTTTATCAGCCTTCTTTTATTTTCTCCAAATTTACCACCAATTTGTAATCCTGAAGTGCCAAAAAATTGTATTTTATGTTTAATCACCCTTATGCATCTTTAATTTGCATTTTTAATCTACAGGAATCACTACAACATGTCTTGTTAGTGAGAAACCATGGACAGACAACTCTTTTTCATGCAGAGCAACAGCTACTCGATGTAAAACTTGTGCTTGGACACATAATAATTTTGCTGAGCTTTCGTGAGGTGTGCTTTGAGACCGTGTTCAGTCTGTACTACTATTTTAATTTATAGCAGCAAATAATTTTGCTACTCTCGTCTGTGTTACATTAAACTCAAAGATATACATGATGGGCCGAGTTCAGATAAAAATTTGGACTGTTTTTGGAGCTTCGGAGAGATAAAACATTAATACTTTCCAAAACTTTAGCAATGATTTGGATTTGGGTAAGGGCCCATGCCTGATTATGTTTAAATGTTTTGACATGTGTGGTATTCTATTGTATGAGATAAATAGATCATAAGAGCTTCATTTGTGCTGTTAATCTACACCACGGAAACAAATGACATGTTTCACCCATATTGAAGAAATTCAGTATGAACAGATCACAGCACAAATCATGTTGATATATAACATACACACATAAATTTCTGGATATCTATGTGCTCAGTATGATAGTGTAGGGTCCTGTCATTTTTAAAGTTACTACAATTAAGAATTTACAGATGCGCCTCAGGGGTAGACACTAATTACATGAGAGAGGTTTTACAAAACCCAAGCTTCTAACTTAGTCACTGAGATGAGTTTTCAGTTTTCTAGGCTAGTGTGAGCAAACACTGCAGTTATGTATCACCATGGTAGAAAATTATATTCTAAGTAAGGTTGAAAGGAGTGGTGGTAAGGGTTGGACAGCTTCACTCCAGCTCACAGATTTGGTGCTGGACAGTCTATACTGACTCTGTTCCCCATTCTGAACTAGGATTTTCCGAAGCCTCTGTGCTTGTCCAGTGTCACCAGCTGTGATACCCTCAAGATGCTTGCTTGTGACATCTGTTCTAACATGGATCTTGATTTGTGTCCTGACAGTGGTTCATTAAAGTAGGTAAGTGTCTAACCTCCCTCTTCAGTTGGTTAGCTTTAAAGAAACTTTAGAAGTACTTAACTCCCTTGAGAAATTGGCCCAGAGTGTCCCAAACCAAGCAAGAAGAAGCTCTACAAGGTGAGGGATGAGAAGGATTTAGCTGATGACACTGATTTACCAACATTCCAGAGGATACTGCAAGCAAAATCTGACAAAATGAATGTTGATCACTTTCAACGTTTGGAAGGACAAACATTTTCAGGAACTTTGATATATTTTAACATATATTTTTAACCTACTTATACACTGCTCTTTACAAACAGATACAGCAGCATCTAGTCGAGAGCTTGTACCATAAGTGTGATGTCTAATAACAGCTGACATTTACATCTCTTGCAGCTCACTGGAATGTTGACTGAATTGCTCAGTCTTCAAATTTTGCACTCCATCTGATCCATTTCCCAAAGATGACTAAAGAGAAAGTACATTAAAGTCAAGAAATTTCAAATAACATTTCAGTTACTATGTGAACCTTAAGCTGATTTTTAAAAAATCCATTATATATTATAAAATATTTAATCTTATTTAATCTTGACTTGTATTTCCCACTTTTTCTCCCGCTTTGCCCTTCATCTATAACTCCACCAGCATCTAATTGTAGTAGAGGATGTGCTTACTGTAAATATTATCTCTGTTGGTGTTACCTGTCAAAGAACACAGGAAATACCAGACTACACTATACC
>NW_010107905.1:17824-52260 GCF_000699245.1 Pterocles gutturalis
TGATTCTGTCAAATATTGGGAGTCTTGAGAAGCTGCAAGAATTCCCAGACAGGAAGAATTGAGCTAAACTACCTTTCTTGTTTCTTGCCATTTTCCTGCATTCTCCCTTTCTAATACCTAGAAACTGTCTTAAATCTATATCACAAAGGGGACAGATGTAGCAGTTACCCTTGAAAAAAGCATTGCTCTGCTTATGTGTTGCAAAACCAAACACAAAAACCAGTCACAAGGCTAAATTCTAACTCTGGCTGGTAAATTTGATTCTGCTTATATAACTTGTTAATTTGTTTAAACATGGTTAATTGTCAGGTGTTCTTAAGTGTCATTAAATTGTGACACATCAAGTTAGAGCACAGAATCATGTTTTATGCACATCTTTAAAATTAATGGATTATGAATAAACTCCCTAATTGCTCTGAAGTACAGATGGAAGCAATCTTCATGAAATTATAAATAATCACCATGCTGCTGATTGCAACAAGTGGAATTTAAGCTTGCCAAGCAGTCTTAGAAGTTTAATTAAATGTACTAAAAAAGCAATTTGATGCTTTAAAAGCCAAACTGTTGTATGGCACTGAAGCAAATCAAAACTCCAGTTAGGTTTGCAAACCAATCTTTGCTGCTGATCTCAGAAATGCCAACATCCCCAGTTCAGAAATTTTATGCTTTGCAAGTTCAGTGCCTTGAATAAATGTATGACTTGACTTTTGGAAGTATTATTTAGGTGAAGACATACAGATAAGGAAGAATGATTCTCAGACACTACAGATTCACGTGCTTTGAAAGACTAGTAATTTTATATAGCATTGAGAGAACAGACCCTCTGTACAGCAGGAAAGAGTAAGATGTGCCAGATGTCATCAGGCAAGTTCAGAGTTTACGGAGTGTAGAGGAATATAAAGGAGCTTATGTTTAAGGTTGTCCCTTGGCCCTTCATGACCTTCTGGATCTGTGAATTGGAGCTCAGGGTAACTAGACTAACAAGAAGAAAATTTGGCAGAATCTTGGCTCCATCCCTTTCCAGAGAACTATCAGCCCTTCACAGACATGTGTAACCTGGTACTTATGCCCCTGATAGACAATACCTTCCTTAATGTGTTCTTCAAGTACTGCAGCGAGGCAATGCAAGGTAAATGTAGTGCTTGGCTTGGGAAGTAAAGCTCAGATCCCAAAAAAGTTTTATCTTCTATCCATTCTTAGATACTAAAGTTAGGACTTAACTGAAGCTGAAGTACAAAGTTTGAAAACTGCGATACAAATAAATTTCATGGAGACGCCTCCAAATCCACACTTGTGTAGTGAATCTCTGTTTGACTTCTGGGGTCTATTTCTGCTTCAGGTTCAGCTGGAAACAGCACTAACCTGAGAAATTCAGAGGTTATTTCAATGTTCTTAAAGTGTATCTGGAGCTTTTTTGCAAGACTGGGTGGATATAATATACGGTCTTTTTCTCTCAGTCTCTTTCAGACACAAATATTTTCGGTTGGTATATGTCCAGCAACCTTAGGGCATCTCAAATCAGGAAAGCATAAGTCAACTAGGCAACTGAACTGATACCTCAGTGTTTATTTTCTACCTAAACCTAATCAAGATTGATGCAAAAAGCTACTACCCCATCTGAGCCTTTGACTGACTGCATCTAATGAGTAGAAAAGTGATGACTCCTACAAAATCCACCTGAGGCAAGCCCTAATGTCGGAACACAGGATGAGTAAGTAACTGCAGAGGTGGCTTTTAATATAATAATGTAGCACTTAGACCACTCGCTAGGAAGTGAGGAAACTGGTTTCCCTTC
Organism: Pterocles gutturalis; assembly: GCF_000699245.1. Taxonomy (NCBI): domain Eukaryota; kingdom Metazoa; phylum Chordata; class Aves; order Pterocliformes; family Pteroclidae; genus Pterocles; species Pterocles gutturalis. Next base: position 19,620 of record NW_010107905.1, read on the forward strand.
CTTCCTCAAACAGAGGGTTTCGGGTCTATATTTCCTCATTCCCAGGAGAGTGGATGACAACCAGAATTTATGTCAAGAGGATTAATGGGGGAGAGCGGAGACAGCTCCCACCTCTCCAGTGGGGAAATGGATACCAGATTTACTGTCCCCAAGAGTGAGAGTTAGAAGAAAAGAAATAAGATGTAACTATGTAATTTAAGGGTTAGAACTTCTTAAGAAAAAAGGGAGTCACCAGCTTTGTTTACCCATTCAAAGACTTGTTTTATGTTTTCCAGTAAACAGTAATTGGAGAAAATTAGACTAGGAGTCAAAATCCCGTGTTGTCAATTGAGCATCCCTACTCACAATGCCAGAAATACTTTTTTTTCCCTTGGTTCATACTACCTCTCTCTGATCTGTAAAACTGCAGTATTTTTGAAAGGCAAAACACAACTTCAATAGGAAAGGGAGTGTCTTGTTCTGTATTTCTGTTTGTTCACAATAGCAACCATTTTTTGAAATAGAGGGGACTTCTCTGAATATAGGATGACACGGCCTAGCCACATATTGAAAATGTCACCAGGCACCATGCCCAGAGTGAACACTGATTGTGGCTAAGAGGCAAAATCCAGTGTTACACCTATTTGAGAATGTATATTACATGCAAATACAGCTGTGTAAATGACAGCATTTAGCTTTGCATGGCCTAATAGGACCTGAGGCATGGCTGTGACGGACTTGATTGGACTCCACATGCCCAGTTACTTCTTGTAGGACTAAAAGCGGGAAAACAGGGACTTACTGTGATAAGACTCTGTGTGGTCTACCTCCTGAACTGATTACTAAGCAGAAGGTGTAAAAATGTTTCACCCTAATTGCAGCAGTAGTGTTGCTAATTTGGACAAATAAAATATCCCAAATGAGCGATACTTTTTCCTCTGGAAAAAATTTGGTGCCTGGATGGTGTAGAAGTTAAAAACGGAGATCATTTTTTTCATGAAAATTACAAAATTGAAAAGTATGTCTGCAAATATGTTTTTAAAATTGCAGCATGTCTTTTTAGAGGAACATGTGGAAATGGTTAAATTTGTAATTAGAAAGAGTAACAATGCAGTTTGAAAAGTTCATGGCAAAGACTGTTAGTGTCTCATGGTACCTTCACAATCAACTCCAAAATAGTGACCTTCAATTTTACAAGTAACTTCAGAAGCACACCTTAGGTTTCTGTGTTACACATTAGCTCTCTAGCTGGATGTAGCATATCAGAAGAGTTCTTGGACACACTACAAAAAATAAATGGGAAAGGAAGAATGTCAGAGTTGCTCTAAAAGATCGTATTTTCAGAAGTGCCTTGCAGGATATTTGCCAATTTCTTTTCTCTGTAGAAGTGGCTACATAATGAAAGTACAAAGTTCCTTTGATCTAAAAACTCTCTGTGGGATTTAATAATTTATATCAGAATTTAACAGCACAGTGGAAACCCTTTTTATATACTGGAGTAATTTTGCTTCTCTTTGTCAGATCAGCTCTACTTGAAACAGAGACTTGCTATTAATGGAGCGGAACTATATTTCAATGTCTCAGGCATTTTGGTGGCTTTCACGCTACCATATTTCACTCTAGTCCCAGTTTAACAAAGATCTTAAACACATTCTGAAATCTAATCATTTCAATGGGACTGAAGCTTGTGTGTAGATGGTTTCTAAAAACTGAGCCAGATTATGAACTCTTCTTTATGATGTTTTTGATAAAGAAAAATATGTTAAGACAGACCCTTTTTCTACTATTTTCTGTAGTACATTGCTCCACTGGATTAAATGTGAAATAAGGCACAAATATGAGGGCTAGAAGGAAAAATCTTGTCATTGTCATCTGCATGATGCTATAGCAATAGGACTTGTACATATCTGACCTAACATATGGAATAGATACCTTAATTTGAGATAGATATTTTCTTTAGTGTTGGTGAGTATAAATATGTATGTTTACATATTTGCTCCTCCTTAATGTGGATACCTGAAACTGTTGAAATTTCTGTACTCCAGGAGTGCCTGTTGTTCCTGTCTGACTATGAAGAGGACTTGAACATAGGCATTGACCCTGTAGTTATCTAAGGTTGACGGATGAGGTGACTTGCATCCTATGGGGCATTAATTGTGGAGGAGAGAAGACTTATCAGACCAAGGTCCTCCTGTCTCTTCCATCCTGTCTCTGAGACTGGGCAGTAGCAGACGTTTAGGCAAAAAGGAAAGAAACAAAGGCATGTACAAAAATGTCTTGTCTGGCAAATATTCCAGTAATCAGTGATTTTAGAACTTCCTGATCCAGAATTTCTTTCTGGCAAGCCGTGTTTAATAACACCAGTTGGTTTACCCTCCATTAATTTGTTCCTTTTTACATCCATGTACATTTTTGACCTCCATGAAATCCTGTGGCCATGAGCTCTGTAATGTAATCAGAAGTTGTGTGGAAAAAAATACTCCACTTTGGTGTATAACTTGCTCCTCAATGCTTTCATTATATGTCTGCTAGTTCTTGTCCTATGAGACGGAGTGAATATTCACTCTCTGATCATGTTCTGCATATAGTTTATGACTTTAAGCCCTCTGTCATTTCCCCCTATCAGTCATCTCTTTCCCAGGATCAAGAATGCTAATGTATTTGCTCTTTCCTCATATGGAAACCATTCAGATCTAGGCATTACTGATGTGAACAGGATTTGGAAAATCAGAATTCAAGTGGCTTTGGTATAAAGATCAACAATGGCAGAGGAACCAGATTTCATTAGAAAAAATCTTTACCCTAAGACTGTGATATGCAGCAAACCCCACACAAAATATTCAACATTTATTAATCATTGTGGAGTTTAATATATCAAATTTATTTGGCTATTACATGGATTGTAATCCATTTTACATGGATTGAAGCTGGTTATTGTTTTGGCTATTAGAAAAATAAATTCCTTCAGAAGAAAAAAAATGAATAGACTAGATTATTTTTTTAATCTCCATTTCTATATATGAAATCCTTCAAGTTGGAATTAAAGCCAGTATCTGACCGTCATTTGGTCTTCTCCATCATTGTGAGGAGATTATATTGTGACATGAATTGGTGGGCTCAGTCCAAATCCTAATTGAAAGAGACACTGTTATTAACTCGCAATAACAGAAGAGAGCAAAGGACTGAACATACATGAAGATGCTTCATCTCCCTTAAGATATTTTTGTGACTCTGAAACCAGTGGTGCATCTAAGCATGTGTACTGGGTTTGTTCCTGTTATTTATTACCAGTATTAATGCAGCCCCTAGAAGCTCCCATCAAAAGCAGAGTCCCATTGCGGAATAACATGTTGGTTTCCAACATATTTTATGCACATATCATTCAGTGAGAAGTGTGTTCTTCCAAAGCAAAACAAAACAATGTGTCTTTACATGACTCACTAGACTTTGTTGCAAGAAATACGAAATAATTGAGCAAGACTGCAGTAACACTCCCAATACTTTGTCATGATTTTTAGCTGTATTCAGCAGAATAAAGTGACCCTGGTTCACAAACTCCCAAACTGTAACTTGCAAAAGTGAAATTACACATTGAAAGAGTTCTGTAGAGGACATAACTCTGAAGGTTAAATTTTTAAATTGGTAGAGTTCATGCAAAGATACAATGATCTAAAAGTGAACACCCTTTTCTCCATCCTGTGTGACAGGTTCAAGGTACTGCAATTTTACTCTCAGTGGTTCTGTTGGAGAAGATCATACTCACAAATTGTCATCCAAATTCACCATTTGAAATTGTGTGGTGTTTAGAGCCCTGTGCTTGTAAGCTATACAAAGAGAGGAAGAACATTATTCCCTTCCCTAAAGAATTCAAATACACACCAGAGCTGGAGAAGGCAGGCAGGGGTTCAGGTGAATGAACTGGTAAGCAGGCTGTGGTCTTGGTGCACTGGCAAGCAAATCCCTGTCAGGGATCACTTTAACCTTACTTTTGTGTTCAATACTTTAGCAGAGTAGTATTCTGCTGAGCTGCTCTGCCTCTTGTTGGAGCAATCTTCACCCACGCTTCTGAAGACAGCATGTGAGCAATTACCAGCTCCATGGCCATATAAAGGGCAGAAGAATATTCTAGGACAGATTTGATGACAGCAGGGAAAATACTCCTGAGAATTTTAATTGTAAGGGTAACTACAGACCCAGATAGCTCTCAGCTGATGGGCAGGAACAGCCCAAGAGTCAATGGCTATTCAGGCTTCAAAGATAAGAACATGCTCTGATTTAAGAGCCTATTTCTGTGGACAAGGCTCTGAGAACTTTACTGCTGTTGAAGACATACATCAGCCTTTTGTCATTATTGGAACTAATTCTGGTTAGAAGGACAGCAATCTGGCTCAACGACATTGACAGATTTCTGTTTGTGTATGGTCATTTTTTCATGCATGCACAGAAAAAGAGATACGAAATACCTAGAATATCTCTGCTAATTGTAGACAAATTCTTTATGCAAGGATGTATAAGAACTGAATGTAGTTCTGACAATTTACCTCTCCAGGATCATTTCTTCATTGTCAGCTTATTTCAGCTTGGATGCATTTATATATCCTGGCTCTAATGTCATTGTTGTCTGGTGTGGTTCACATGTATCAGTCTAAATTGCAAATGAGCATAACGGACAAGGAGAAACTGTCTATTTCCTTTTGCACAGGAGAATCCACAACATGCATGGGGTAGAAGACATGACATTGGGTTTATAAAGGAGCTATGCCCTTTCAGAGCGATAGTTGAAGTTCATGTGGTTTATTACACAGTGCCTAAAACAACACTAGGTGCTAATATTTCAGTAACTATTCTTCAGACACCTAGCTTACATGTCAACACCTAATGTAGGTATCTTGGTCTGGAACTGACTCTCACCATCTGTGAATACCTGGTTAAACTGATTTACGTGATGGAGCTGTAATTCTGGCAGGAACATCTTGTTCCCTAGGATGAGGAGAACTAGATCAATCCCTCCATACCACAGTTTGTGATGGTAAAACAAGTTCCAGCCTCAAGTCTGTGCAAGTGGGCTGCTGGATACCAGGTGTTGCCTGTGCACAAGGAATTCTCTTCTCCTAACCAGGGACACCTCCCACTAGCCCAGGTTGCTCAAAGCCTCATCCAGCCTGCCCTTGAACCCCTCTGGGGATGGGGCATCCACAACTTCTCTGGGCAACCTGTTCCAATCTCTCACTACCCTCACTGTAAAGAATTTCTTTCTATTACCTAGAAATGCCTTTGAAATTATAAGAAATCTTGAACAGACATAAGGGCTTCTGGATTAGGAAAGCCTCATTTTCTGTTGTTTGAGCTAAAAGTTCATCACTGAGAACTATAACAGCTCATCTTGATTACGAAGTGGCCCAGAAGAGGCCCTGAGACATACCAATCAATGCATTACTTGAATTTGGGGTTTGTGCATACTGTGTGTATGGAATACAAAAAGGTAATTCAATTGTATTCACGTTTTCACGTGGTTTACAACAAAGGCTGTATTACTCTCTAACATTACACAAGCATGGTGTCATGAGATGAAGCAGAAAATCTCACAGGCCTGTTTCTGCAGTAAAGCTTGTGTTTTGCTTCAGTCCCCAAGGTTCCTGGCTTATCAGATGCAGACAAAGTGAAAAGAAACAGTACAAATGAAAACTGTTACAGATCTGTACATAGCACGATGCAGTGTGGAACGAGACTGAAATGTGTTCTTTAATAATGAATACTAAAGTCAACATTTATAATAGTAACAGGAGATACTGAGTTTTCTTTTCATTTGAGGGTCAAGAGTTAATGTCATATCTCAGCTAGGGAGCTTAGACATACAGTGCCCCATTTATTACTACTGGAGTGTGTCAGTCGGACGCCGGCAGACAGTGTTGGTCGCTGGCACAGTTTCATGAGGAATTAAACATTTGAAAAGATGTGGTCACTTCTGCATTAAAGTTTGATAATATTATTTCAGAGGTAAACTTCAACATCTCTGACACTAAATGTTTTCTGACTGACTGAAAACTTTGCTACGAATGACAACACTTTTTTGCCTTATATCCATTGCTCATTTCAGTTAGGAAAAGGAACAGAGTTGGAGGATGCTGTCCTTTGTAACATTTACTAAGGCAAGGCCCTTGTCTCTGTCCTGAACCCACTATATTCCAAATCAATAAGCTAATAAGCCAAATCCATTTGTTCCTCTCTACGCTTTTGTGCATGTGTTCATAAAAAGATTGACATTTGACCATGAGTTTCTGCCAAACAGAGACTCGTAGTGTCAACACCAGTTGGATAAATAAGCAGAGCAGTGTGCAGAGAGCCACATACATACTACCGTGTATGCTGCACCAATCATGTGGGTAAAAATAGGACCTTAAATTAAGCAAAAAGCTCCCATGACAGTCCCTCCCCTTTTGTTTTCATCACCATCTGTACGACATCAGTGTTTTAATCCAGCAATAGGATTTTTTTTTCTAGATTACTTCTGAGTATTTAAGTTACTGTTAACCGTCAGATGACCGAGGCATCACAGTGGTGAATACTGACTAGCATCTTGTGCTCTTTAATATTCCCTGTGTCTTCCTGCAGATGTAAAATGGATTAACCAGAATTGATATGTTACCCAAATGTCCGTGTAACCCAAAAATACCTTTGAAATTATAAAAAATCTTGAACAGAGGCACTTCCTGAAGTTTTAATCATATAATGATGTAAGAAAATACTGATAGAAGGTCAAATGTCCACCTATGTCTTCTAAACCACCACTACTATATAACCAGGATATTCAGACAGACTACTGCAGTTGATAAGACAGAGGGAGGTGCCTAAAGAGTCACACATAAGTTCAGATACATCCTATCCAGAGCCTTGAGATACCACCTTAAAGAAGTGAGAGAGTTTAAAATCCTACTATATGTGCCTAAGTTAAGATTTTTCAGAACTCTCCATTGACTGAACAAGGTAGAGAAGTTTGACAGTAAAATCACTGAGACATCCCAGTAGGCATCTAAGCCTGTGGTAGCCTTCAGAGATGTGGTGAATAGAAACCCTTTCAAGTGTTTATCCTCCAAGACAGGCATCTTTTCACTCCTCTGAGATAAGGAAACAGAGAACTGCATAAGCAGCAGCTTGGAGAGGGTATCTGTTCCTGTCGCGTGACTTCTGCTGGGGAGAAGACAACTCTCTTTTTTTCAGAGTATCACAGAACACAGCTTGATTTCTGTGAGCTGGGGCCAAAGTTTTCTTTCTTTTTTTTTTTCTCTCCTTGCCTCCCTCCTTCCTTCCCCCCACATGGTGTCTGCTTTCAAGATTGCTTCAATAGCCAGCATTGTAACATGCAGAGATGGATTTCCACAAAATTAATTTCAGAACTTGGATAGAAACTGATTATGATTCTTTGTAGTGCTAGAGATGAAATTATTTAATAAGAACTCCTAGTGGAATGCAGCCAAGGCTTTCAGTAAGAGCATTGCAGTGATTGCATAACATGGAGTGTGGTAAGAGAAATGACAGAACATAAATATTTGATGCCGTTCATTGGTTTCTCCAAGCAGTCAAAGAACACAGTGGAACATGTTAAATTAAACTAGGCCTCTAAAGAAGGTAGTGAAATGTATGATCCAGCAGGATTTTGAGGTGAAAGATATTTAGACATCTGTTAATTGTCACAAATCTATTTGAACTATATCCATTCTCTTGCAATGTTTTCTATGATGTTTGAAATAATAAAGTTCTTCAGGTATAGTAATATGATATAGTTAATAGGAATTTAACAATTGTAATAGTGGATATAACTTATGAAGTTATATACTTTAGTATGTTATAAAAATAGATGGATACTATTCTATCATATTTTTAATAGAAAATATTTTTGCTCAAATATTATTTCCTGGGGGCAAAAATATAAGTGGAAAAAGGTGAGTGTTAAGTTCCTCAGTCAAGTTAAGTTTTGCATCATGCACAGTTTCTCATGATGCTCGGTTAACAATAGTACCCACAGCATTTCCATTAACATCGTTTATCCCATCACAGGTGTTACAAGACTGAGTTTATTCCAAAAAACTATGGATTATCTTTCAAAATGGTATTTAATCTCCAGAAACTGCATTGATCAGTTACAAAAAAACACATATGTATGTCTAGGTTTGTAATCCCAAGAATTTTCAGCTGAATGCAAAATAGAGAAAATGTTTGGACAAGGCACGTGTTCAGGATGGATTAATTTATTCCTTTTTCTGTAATTCAGCGGTCCAGTGTGTAGGACAGCCACCTGGAATCTGGAAGACAAAGGCTCAGCTTCCTAATCTATCTGATTTACACCATGGACTTCAAGCACTTCCCAGGAGAGGAATCTTAAACATGGCAAACTAGATATATTGAATTATTTATAATCTGTAATTTGTACAGCCCTGCAGATAACCTAATTAGTTCAGACAGAAGAATGATCTGGTAAACAGCTAAGAGACAATTCTCTTTTTGAAGTTGTTTATATCTACAGATGCAGATGAATGCGTTGTAGATAACTTGAGAGCAAGCATTTCTCATTCTCTTCCACTAGTGTTGTGTCCATAGTCTCATATTCTAGCTATGAGACCTAAGTAGTTGGTTGTAATCACTCTCTTTTGGATACTTAAGTGCTTTGTATAAAGTCTAACTGCTTCAAGGGAAAGAATCATGAGGGACATGTGCTCTGAATTGTACTCTGAATTTTGAAAACCATAAACTACAGTGTCTAAGCAGAACTGAGCCAGAAAAGTTTTAGTGCCTTAGGGTAGAAAACGACAGCACTCCCCAGTGTGTAAAAATGTTTCAAAACATGTATCAGTTTTGGTATCCCATTCCAATGGCTGTCCCATCCTAAACCCTTCAGTAGATGAGACGGAGAAGTATGACTACTTACAGCTCTCCTGAATCTATCTGCTCTTGAATTTACTTTGAAGGTTAGAAGACTGGGAACATAAAATTAATTTGTGGGAGAAAGTGGTCTCTGTTTGTAACTGAAGCACATTCCCATCAGAGGACTTGAACATAGGCATTATTTCTTGTGAAAGGATTTCATTTCTATTACAGGTTACATCTGCACAACCCAGTGCAGCATTACTCAGATAAATTATTTTTCTCAAAACCAAATGGAGACATTATAAGAGACCTATACCAAAGCCATTAAAGTCTACTTCTAAGCTGGAGCACTTTTACACTGACCTCCGTGGGCTGCTTTCAAGGCAAGTCCACTTGCTCAGGTGTCTCTGAATCACAGTCCATATCAGGGTTGTTGAAGTGGCCTCAGATAGCTCAGATGGAAATGATTTTTTTTTTCTTGGCATAGCATCGAGACTGGTGTCAGTTCATGTGAATAACTGTAGGCTTCTAAGGTTTGTATTTCTGTGTCTATGTGAATTTTCCTGTGTTCTTTTCATATTCACTGAAGAGAAACAGAAACTTTTATGGCCCAATTTATCTCATCCTAGTGAAATAGTTCAGATGGCTTGCTAAAATATGCCTTTTTTTTTGGTCCAGTTACTGTAAAAGAGAGCATCTGTTCAGCAGCAGATGCTTATACTGTTCTTAGGTGAGAAGAATCTCACCTTAATTGTCTATCACTTGCTTCACAGTGCTTGCATACCAAGATCCTGAGTGTCTGAATGTTCCAGGCAGAATTCACTGATGCGCTGGAGATTGAATAGCACAGGGGAATTTTGTAGATGTGAAAGAGTTAATATGGGTCTGATATTATGGACTGATAACACAAGAAAGCAAATAAACAGCAGAATTACAGAGAGAGAAAAGGTTCATACGTGCTGACATGCCTGTCCTGGCATAGTTTACCTTAATCCACTCTAACTTGCTTTTTTCACCTTATTCTTCAATCCTCCTTTCCAGAAACAGATTTAGGTATCCCTTTATCTCTGTGAGACTGTAGTTCAGTTACCTTCACTAGTAACTTATTCCATATGTCTCTTTCTCTGAGAGTGAAGCAACCCTGCCCAAGTCCTTGTTTGCTCATTGTTACCTAATATTTCAATTTAGTCCCTTAGTTTTCCCCTTTAAGTAATAATAACAAAAACCCACCCTTTGAGCTTACTTTATATTTTCACTTATCTCACTTTCTTAATACTGAAAATTTCAACTGCACCACCTCCCAGATTTTTCTTTTCCATGGAGAATAAGACCAGTTCCCACAGATTTTCTTCAATTTATGTTAAAAAAACCACTAACCTGTACTTTTAACAATAAAAAAAAAAAAAAAATTCTTTTTTCTTTTTTTTTTTTTTAAATCACAGAGGAAGAAGTTGATCTTGCAAAATACACTCTCTAATTAGGTGACTAATCCAATTAACTCTGTGTAGCAGGCAAAGTGTAAGAGTTTCTGGGTGATAGCTTGGAGAACAGAGAAACAGGACATAGTCTCATGTCAGGTAGTCATAACACACATGGACTTCTCCAAGTCATGTCACCAGGAATAGATGGAGTTGTATAATATAGGCAGGACCAGCAGGGAAGGAAAAAGGGAAGGTCTGAAAAACTTTGGCATTTCTTCTTGGAAGGAAAATGTATTTTAAACATTTTTGCTATTAGCTCTGGTGTTAATGGCAAAAAATCAGATTTTCTTATCTAATCTAGAGAAGCACTGAGGTACCAGAACAAGCCTCACTTTTTTTTTTCTTTTACAAAGATTATATTTAATATAGTTATTTTCATATACCTTCAAAGAGGTTTAAAATTGAAGAGTTGAAAAGTGGAAAAGGGGGGAGGAATAAGAAACTTTTTACTGCCTGAATCTCTTCCATCTTACATTGGGCTTTGGTTTACACTGGCATCTCTCCAGTGAGTTAGTGATGATTTATACCTGCATTTGTGTACTTCAAGCTCTGAGAACAGGCTGCTGTTACAGTTAATACACTAACCCATCACATACACTAAACTCAAATTTAGAAAATCTGACTTTAATACCTGGTGTTGCCAAAAATGTCCAAAGAAAGAATAGCTTATTAAGAATGATGTTTCCGAAAGCAGATATATGATTTGGGGGCTTCCCGACCATTTTGCTAAATGGCTTAGATACTTCCTCCAATCAGTTTTCCTTGAAAGAGAATTCTTGGCTATAGTCACAAAGAGATTTGTAAGTCTGCATCTTTAGTTGCAAAAATCAAAATTAAAGTCTTCATGGATCACCTTTTCAACTGCTTCTAAGTTTGCGAGTGCTGTAGGCCCGTTTCCTTCTTTTTAGCTTGATATTTCACAACCATCTGGAGTTTTCCATAACAAGCTACCTCAGCTTCAGCTGTCCTCTCATCTCTTCCATGTTTAATTTTGCAGACCAAGACCTCCTGCCCAGTAGGGTTGAATCCACGTAGTGCTCTTCAACATATTTGGAATATGAGACTCTGCACAAAATATCGATGAAGACATTGCATTCCCAGGCTCTGCTATTAATGAATAGCTCAGGGGTTAAGACACTTATGTGAGAAGTAGAAAGTCTGAATCTGACTTTCTTTTTAGCTATAAGGAATTTGAACTTGACTTGCCCCACTCTTTTTTCTTTTTTTGCTTGAAACTGCTCCACTTTACACAGAACAATTAAATATTCAATTAAATATTAACTGGGCCCAGGACAGTAACCTGGTTTAATTCTAGCTTTTGCTCTACAAAGGAGTTAATATAAAACAGAGAATTATTAATTAGAAAAAGAAATAGAACCCAGAACTATTTTTGTTCAGGAGAGTTCTGTAACTGTTAGGGGAAAAAAAGAAAAAAATCTTTCTCTTGTTCTGACCTAATTAATATTGAAGTATTCTATGCAAAATACAGCTGTTTCCACAGGAAAGAAAGGTGTCAACCTTGCAGTATCTGGGTCACGTCAAGTATTCCCCTAGAAAGCAGGCACAATGCATTCAGATTCCTGTAGGCAGTTTGAAAGAATAGGTTAATTTCAGGCAAAAAAACCCTCCAAGATTCACATACACAAGGTGGGGAGAAGGGCAGAATATGTCCTACAACGCTATAAACTCACTTTTCAGTGGCTGTGCTTGGAAAGACAAGTAAGATCCAGATCCTCAAATGAGCATATGATGCTCGCCAACGCCAAGCAGAATGAGACCTTAGAGACCAAGGTAAGCTTGTAATGTCACTGGAGGAGGGAAGTATAAAACATAACCTGGTTTTAATATTTCCTAGAGGCTGTATTAGGTAGTCACAAGCTAGGGGATCTCAGATCGTAGAGCATATTAAGGGTGCTTAAATACTAGAGGTGATATATTTTACATATATAACCTCCCAATGGAGTTCAGAGCCTCTGCAATAGTCGCATCAACTTCCCACACAACGAAGAGAAAAAAAATAACCACCTGAAAATGGAATTCAGAAAATACAGAACTTTGAGAGAAGTACCTGTAGCCAAAAAGGAAGCCCTTAGGAGATGAGGGGTATTTAAGCAGTAAATCCTTCCATTCAAAAGGAAAATAAACCACTTTCCCTTCATAGTAAATAACTCAGCACACAGAGCGCTCCGACATCAGATTAGATAACTCAGATTCAAATCTGACTTAAAGGATTTGAACTACAAAATATACCTTCGCTGTCTAAATCTTCAAACAGTAAAACAAACTGAGGTGCAGCTCTTGTTGAAACTTGCCTAAAATAATGTTTAGAGAGAGAAGGAAAAAATAACTCTACTGCAGGTGACTGGGATACTTTATTGAGAGACAGATTTAAATCTCTAAGAGGGGAAAAAGTTTCAGCAGAAACAGGTTCTTGCCTCAGATGATGTTGCAGACCAAACAATAGGACATCTCTGAGAGGAGGAAGTGAACTATAAGTCCTGCTTGTAGCAGTATGTTATGTGGATGCACAACTCCACAACCTGCCTGAGCCACTAGTCATGCAGCAGTCTAATGCAGGGGATGTCCACCTTCAAGGCATGCACCCTTAGGAGTTTAGCTTGAATACCTATTACAGAGAAGAATGAATTGCCCACAGGAGTTACTTATTTCTTCCATTTCAGTATGGAGAAACCAGGGACATGTAGTTGAGGATCCTAGAAAATTTCTTCCTGCATCCTATAAAGTAAGAATGATGCTTTGTCCTACTTTTGTCTCTTCCAGATTAAGTTCTTTCTACCCTGTACTACCAAGCAGTAGTCTTCTTGTGTTTCCCAGACTTGAGGCTTGTGATTAATATTTGCTATTGTAATAAAAATACTGTCAATAGGATGATCTCATATCAGTGATTCCTTCCATTTCTGACTGGTTTAGACTGCCTGTGAGGCTTAAATCATATAATTAACAAATTTTCTATCAGAACTTTTACCTAATTTGGCAACAACTGTTAAAATGCGATTATGTGCTGTGAGCTGATTCTGTTATAAAACAGCTCAATAATGTTTTTATAGAAAAAAATTCTTACTTTACTTTTCTTGATTTCATTGTACCATGATTTATATTTGACACCTCTGTTTTCCATTGTCAGCAAGACCCAGTACTTCCAAATGTTCATTTGACTGATCAGAATTCTGTGAACAGTACAAAAAGCTCACCACAAGCTGGTATTCATTACTAGAAGTATAGAATTTTAAGATTAAATTTATAGTTTAATAACTCCCTGATATTTTCACCAGGAATGTGTTCACTGTTGGATATCCAGTTAGTTTTTTAAATTTAATCCAGGCATCAGAAATTACTGTTTGCTTTTCTGAACTTAATCTGATTTATAAACTAAAGAGGGTACACACACACATGTCCGCACTCTCTATCATCTTACACAAAGTGTAAATGATATGTGACATGACATTACACAGCTTGTTGCTTTAAATCAATATTGTCAAACCCTAAGAGTTCAAAGCAATGTCTTACAGGAATTCCAGTAAGTATATATTCCTTATATAACATATGGTTTCTTTGACTTCTGTTTCTGAGCTCACAGTTTCAAGCCTTTCTCAGTGATGGAGAAAAATAACAAGGATGTTCCCTACCATCAAGTGAAGTAATTGACAGCAATGTCTTCTCACTGACATACTACATTTGGGCTACATAATACAATACTTCATGCTCCAAGATAGACACATTCACACATGCATTCATAAATATAAACTTATACATATATGTCTACCTTTGAACCTGGTGACCAGTTCTACAATGAATGAAATAGTCCTACAATAAATACTTTTCAACTCATATAAATATATGTAACTGTCCTGAATCAAACAGATCTATACCAGGTGACACTAAACAAAATTTTGTCCCAGATCTTCTAAGTTTGACTTACACAATGTAGGAGTCTCTCTTCTTATGTCAGCTGCTAGGTTTCAACCTGTGTAAATAATTACTAATTCTACTGATACCATCATGAAAATATTTGGAATTGAATACCGTTTACTTCTTGTAAACCTGAGGTGACAAAGAACAATACCTATTCATGATTCCCTTAATATTAATGTTCTGAGTAATGAAGTATAATAGATTGAATGAATGTACGAGTAATGGAAGTGAACAGTACCATGAGAATAATCAGTGTAGGAACAGCTGAGTTTTTAAACACATATGTTAAACTGCTGAGGAAATTGGTGTAGAGTTCTGTAGAAGACAAAAACAATTTTTCCTTTCAAAATATAAAAAAATTGTACGCTGTGGAAAAAAATATATCTTGAAATAAACACTGGTTTTGTATTTAGATTTTAGAATATAATTTAACATCTAAATACATTTTGGGGAAAAAAAAAAAGGTTAAAATATTAAAAAAAAAAAAAAAATAAAAAGAAAAAAAAACCAGCCCAAAAAACCCCACCTTTACCTTCCTTTTATTCTCAAATACATTCATTTTTGAGCCTGAGTCAGATTCCCTTTTTTTTGGTCATATATAATATTTTATTGCAAGACTTCATCTTATTCAGCTGCTAATACTTTTAAAATTGTGTTCTTTCTTCTACAGACTATAGGCATAAAGGTTTCAAGAGACAACTTGTGGCATATGATAAATACAGTATTTACCAAAACCATGTAGGTTCCCCTGATGTAAACGTAAATGCAAAACTGAATGCTTTTGATTTGGCAAAAATTTTGAGAGGGTTTGATTCCAGGCTGAGTGAAGAACCAGTTACTCACAGATCCATACTGCCAGTGACCTGGGCATAGGTCAACTTCATTTAAAGATCTATTAGCTTGAGTTTATATAATTAAGATCCATACTATTTTCCGAAGTGAGGACATTAAGTTTTGTGAGCTAGGAAGACAAGTCTCAGTAATTACTGTATTTAATGACCTATCTGGAGAAGGCTTTAAACACCCTGAGGATCAGAATTTAGGGTCCATGAATGCTTTTGGCAGACCAACAGAGAGCTTGGTCAGCGGGCTCTATTTATCAATGTGGCTCATTGGAGTTGATAGCAGTGTTTTATTTCAATTACATGCAGGTATAAATAACTGTCCAAGAGAAATCTGGGACAGTGAGTTTCAAGCTGTATTTCTCTTCCTCTCCTCAGGATGAAATCCTCAAACATATGTTTCTCAATCAGGATCATATTCTTTCAGAACTTTAAACCTGATGTGTTTCCACTAATTCCAGTCAATCTGTTTTAGACTCTTTCTTCATTTGTCTGGAAAGCATCCAATCTACCACATGTTTTCTTTTTCCTCTGGATCAGTTATTCTTATGCTAAGTGGAGATATGAAAAGCACGGAGAGGTTCCCGACATCACTTAATCCTTTGCGCAGTCATTTACCCTCCCATACTGCCTGCTGCTCTCAAAATCCCTTCTCTTCAGTTACATAGCTAATTAAATAGGTTTCCTTTAATCTTAAACTATTTCAAATGTAAATCTCGAAGAGCATGATATTGCACCCATTGAAGTATTTCTAGTGTGTAAAAATGGCTCAACTATAGAAAAATAACACCAAGAAAACTCTGATACAGTGGGGGAGGTGAAGGCATTGAACTACAGTCTGAATAAAAAGGATTTTATTTCATGAGTGTCTGTGTTCAAATGTAGACGGCAATGTTGCACTTTTCCTGCCACTGGTGGATCTCGGGCAATCTCTATGAGAGCAGAAACTTGACTTTACCATCATGTCCTTGTTTGTCAGACTGATGGACAATGAAATTACTTTTAAAGGTCTCAGGAGACCATCAGCAATGCACTAAAGATCTTTTGCCCCTCTGTTTTGCACAAAGCTTTCTGTGAAGATTCCCCGTTGCAAATTGCCTGAGACCCAGTATAACGGGACTTTATGCATTTCGCCTTGCACACAGAGATTAAAACATGGGGAGCAAATGAATGGGGCTGTATAATCAGGAGATCCAACTCAGTGAATATTTTCCTGGAGACTGTCGTAAACCAAAAAGCATAAAACTCCAAAATGTTAGAGCCAGCACTGATTATTTTTTTTTATTTCCTTCAATCCTAGCCTGCCTTGTTGCAACACCACAACAAACTAGAAAGTATGTGAATGACCAGTATGGTTATATAGGTCAACTGAGCTGTTAAGTATGAGAAAATTAGAAAGAAAATGGAGCTAAGGATTCACTGCTAAGGAAGGGCATAAAGGAGTGACAAAACATGCAAGAATAAAATCAGGAAGACAGAGGTTCACAGTGAATTCAAGAGACATGAAAAATCAAGTTATAAGTGTTGGGCAGATACATCAGAATTCAGGCAAAAAACCTGTTTGTCTGCTACCTTGCACGGAAAGTGAACAAAGATTGGATGCTAGAGATAACACTGAAATATTCACTGCCTCCGTCATGTCAAAATTCACAGAAACGTGCACAGGAAGCAAAGGATTAAGATGCATGATTTCACTGGATAGTTACAAAATTCATTGAAATATATGATTTAGTGTGTGCTTGCATCTCTGGATTTCCATAATCTAATTTTATAAATTTCAAAGAGGATTATCATAATTATGTTAGTTAAGTTATTCAGCAAAACCACAGGTTTCAATGTCAAACACTAATCCGTCCTTTCAAAATCAAATAGTAACACCTCTTATAAAAAAAGACAAGATTCAGTTGACATGAAAGGCATTGTCAAAGTATTGTTGGTTTCTCTAAATGACTTGAACTTCTGGACTTTATAGGAACCATCACATATTTTCTAGAATCTTGATGTATGTATCCAGATATGGATTTTATATACAGAAAAGTTTCAAATCACCAGTTAGACTGGAAATTGTGGGACAATTTTGAGGTACTGTTTTTTGCCTTCTGCTATGTGTATATTAAAATTCACATATTTTATTTTTTTTCTTCACCATTTTAAAAGCAAGAGTGACAAATAAATAGATACACATTAGCATTCTTGTATAGTACACTGATTCTGGGACAAGAGCCTTAAGAAAAAGTAATGCACGTCATGAAATAATATTTTCTGAAGAACAGAGACTGCTGTTCACAGCTGGAAAAATGTACAAATTTTCAAAGGTCCTTTCAGTAATTAATACCACTTACTAGACTTCTATGCTAATATTAATGCTACAGACATTTAGCTTGGTTTTTATTTTTAGTCCCATGAAACATTTTCACATATTTTCCAAGCTAAAATAACAAAAACCTAAGGCAAACACTTGGCTGTATCATATAACTGATAATGCATAGATGTGTTTAACAAGAATTTTAAGCAACTGAAGTTATTCATATCATTTTACTCCTGCTCTTTAGCTAACTTAACTCCAGAGTGAAAAGCAAGATTTTGAACCACTGATTCACAGCTGATGGATTTGCTCTCCAGATTGTGTTATGTTATGGTAGATTTGGGAATGGAAGGCTTGCAAACACAATAATTTCATATCATTGTTAGGATTCTCATATACCCCTTTCCCACAGCTTTGATAGTGCTATTTTCAGTTAATGGCATGCAATAAATATTTAGTGAAATATAAAACATTTCTGTGGTTTTATTAAGGAATATTTAAAAAACACACAGCTCCACAGCATTTCCTGAAGGATTTAACCTTGATTCTGTTTAATGAAGAAGTAATGCTGATCACAAACCTGAAATATATTACTGTAAATTTTCCAGTGGTTATAAAACACCTTTTCTCCAGACAGTTCCTTTAGAGCACTATTGCAAAGAAACTTGTCCTGGACCCTGTATTTGCTTACGGAAAGCTGCAAGCCAACATATTGCCCTGGTCACCATTTTTAACCCTCAAAAGTGGCAGTTAAAAAAAAAAAAAATAATATACTGAACTGAAACAAAGTTGACTCTTCATTTTCATATAAACAAGTTTAAAAAAATAACAATTCAAAAATGTGTTTTAGAGAAAAAATTAAATAAAAAACCCCACATAAATTCTTGTTCTTCTTATAGAAAATGGATTCCTCTAATCTGAGAATATAGAGATGAGTCTGAATTGTAGAGTCGTGTTAGGCCAGAAGGAACCTCCAGAGTTCATCTAGTCCAACCCCTTGCCCAAAGAAAGTGTAGTTAAAGCAGGTGCTCAGGAGCTTGTGCAGTTAAGTGTTGAATAACTCAAAAGTACAGAGTCTGCACATCCTGACCACTGTTCGACCATCTTCTTAGTTAAAAATAAAATAAAATTAAAATAAAATAAAACAAAATAATATAAAATCCTAACATCTAAGAAGAATTTTTAATTTTGCAATTTGTATTTACTGTCTCTCATCCTTCCACCGTGCACCTCTAAGAGTCTGTACGTCATCCCATTTAGTATTTTTAGACTTCTTTTCTTAAGGCTGAATAAACCAACTCCATCCTTAGAGGTGATATGTTTCACTACGCCTTTCACTTTTGTGTTAAAACCCACCATAAATAATGAGAAGTACAAGCCCTGCTTATATGAGCTTTAGTGCAAAGGGGAAGCAATCAGGAACTTTCAGTATCTGTAATTCACATATAGTTAAATTAGCCTCTTTCCTTGGATCATGAACTCAGCCTATGCAAAACTGCCTGTAGTTCAGAAGTCTCTCAGATAATAAAAGATCCGTGATCCTTGGTTCTCTGCATAGGCACACCCAGAAGCCTACAACTCCAGTTTTGATACTTTTTGGAAAATAAAACTGTGATAGGAGAGCATTAATTAATTAATTGTGAGAAAATCATAAAAATATAGCGCAATCACAAACTTGTAAAATAAAAATGCAGTTTTGAACTAAAACTCAACAACTGTTGCACTTCAAAACTTGGTGAGAAAAGCATGTTGCACATAATAAAAGGGTGAACTTCCAGTTCTGAAATATAACTCTCTCACAGGAGTTCTTATTGATGAACCAATATTAATATGAAAGGTTATAACTCAGCAAAAGTCATAATTGTGGTTCTGTCATCTTTACAGGTGTTTTCATATGAGGTTGGTATGAACCCAGTTGTTTTCTTGCTATGCCATGCATAAGGCTTTTTTATTTCAGACCATGTCTAGGTGAGACTTGTAAATCTCCTCTTTTATATTTCCCTTTATTTTCTGCAGAAGCTGTACAGTGAGTGTCAATACAACAGTGATCTCAGTGATTGCTTGTTGGTCATTTCATGTTCTTTTTATAACTGACAAAGCAACATTAAATAAATAGAAGATTATTCAGACCACAAAGTTTTTAAGGTTAGTCATTGAAAACAGAACTGTTTTAACAAGAAATCTTTATCTCAGTCTTCCTAGTGCCATAATAATAGGAACAAATATACTGTAGACAATCAGACGATCATTTAATCTACAATTTTCCTTTAAAAACTGGAAAGTTCACAGGTAAGCTGCATCATGAACTGATCTTTACTTTTTTAACAAGAAATATAGTGTTTCTGGAATATGTTTTCATGTCCTTGCACTCATGAACCTATGAGGAAAAGGCAAATCCTGTGTAAACTAAATACAGTTACAAAAAGATTTAGGAATGTATGGATGCAAAGAGGTAAAATGTCATCAAAATCAGTGCAGATAAGTAAATTTACAGCAGCAGAATATCTGGTCAGAATTATTTCCTACAAGAATTCCAGAAACTTTTTAAAGATCAAGTTACTCTGTTCTCCTGGAATTGTATGGAAACTGTTGTGACATTTAGAGAAACTTCTTGGAGAGATTTCCAGTATTTTCTGCTTTTGGACAGGCTGTGAAGCTCATAAAAACACTCCCTCTGAGTCAAACATAGTAAATGTAGAAATGCAAACACATAGCTGATCTTCATTTTCTTCACTCTCAATTAAAAAGTTTCAGCTCAATTGACTCTGAATTCTGATTCATTTCTTTATACTGAAAATGTTATATGTTCATCTGTTTACATATATTCTTGAACTATATATTATACATCATATGTCTGAAGAAGACATTGAAGTTCAGGTTTAATAAATAATTAAGCACTCAAAAAAGAGGCCTTCGATCACAGGAGTTAAGTTTTCTCTTTAACTTGGCCCCTGGTTTAAAAATCTTGCACTGAAATTGTAGGCTCACTAAAGCCAATGGGATTGTTGCCATTGTTTTCCATAGCTCCAGGATTTCAAACTTCCTTTGAATATATCTTGTAAAATGTTCCATTAGAAGCTATTTCTATTCAGACTGAAATTCTACCTCTTTTTTAGGATGTGTTCATTGCTATCTTTTGCTTGGGCTTCAGATTGCCTTTGGAATTAATTGTCAGAATTACCTTCTATTGATTCTTGTTTGGTGACATGACAATAATTGATTTTCCCACTGGTTGTTCTCCATGCATTAAGTAAGCTTTGTTGCAATAGAACAATTGGAAATAAAGCCCAGTATTTTCCAATAACTTAAAGGAAGCAATATTCAGCCTTCCTGCAGAATTCAACAGCAATTGTGCACCTAATTCCTTTAAGCTCTTTTGATTGTTTCAGGCTCCGGTTGATAAGAAAGTAAAATTTTTTGGCCTCCCTTACAAGAAAATATTCTATAAATCTGAGTATACCTTCCACTGCAAAGGAGTCCTTCCGTTCTCATTTTCTAAGTTCCTTAATTTCATCCACATGCCCCTCATCAGCGTCTGCAGCCAGACTGAGAAGTACAGTCTGTATCCAAACATATTTCTAGAAACAGATTGCACAGCCTATCAGGCTTTAAAATTTGATTGCCCATCAGCTGTTCTCTGCAATTGTTTGCTTATTTTTTAACTTTAACAAGATACAGAGAGTCTCAAAGCTGAGGTTACAGTGTGTGCAGTTTAACCCTTTCTCCCCTTTTTTTATTTCACATTGTTTTCACAAGTCATTCCGTAGCATCTGTAAAACAGGATCTCAGCCCCGGATTTCTGCAACTGGACATTCCCTGAAGAACTCTAAACTCAGTGATGCTTACATACATGAAAAGGTTAGAACAATATTGTAGCATCAAAGCCCTGTAGTCTGCTAGGTCTTTTCTGTTCCATTCCTGATGGTATCTCCATGTTGATATAGCAACCTGCTGTTCACTAAAGATGGTAGGGACAAAAGTCTCTAGTGGAACAGCTTTCTGACAGAAAGCACTGCTCCACCAAAATATATATAAATGTTCTGTGAATATTCTTCAGTTATGACTTTATTTTATTCAAATGAAGATACATAGTTTGGAGTCTTCTCCTCATTGCCTTAATATTCTCTTCTCTTTTTGGGGGCCAGTGACAGTATACTCTTGGATGTAAAACCAGTATCAGGAGCAAGAACCCATATGAGGTGTGATCTGCTTAGCCAAGATATCTAACCATCAAGAAGCAAAATATTCTAATGATATCTCCAGCCCCAAGATCCTTAAGTCTCCATCAGTTGCTGCAGTGGTCTAGCTCTGGCAAAGGGGCAGAGAGGACATGGACTCTGATGAGTGGTTTGGGCACTTGCCTGGGAAAAAGTAACTGTACATCTGGGTAACTTTAAGTGAATTTATGCAGTCTCCTTAAGCAATTTCAATAACCCTTCTCATAAGAAGCATGAGCTCAAGTCTCATATATTGAATTTAGCCATGGACATAACTGAATAAACCCCTCCCTTCCGACTAAAATGTCATCTAGTGGAAAAGCATTTTGCAAATTGACAAAAAAACCCCATACTCCATGCTCTGTGGTAGCATTAGATTGTGCTGAAGTAGCAGTTACATATAGACTTTCATAGATCCAAGTAAGAAATAAAAAAAATTACCTTTGTTTTTGATGATTTTATTTTGATACATTACTGAAAAAAATGAACAACCAACCCCCAAGCTAAATATAGTTTGTTCCAGATCTTTTTTTTTTTTTTGTAAAATCATTTTGTCTTTCGTATATTGTGACATATATATCTATATGTTTCACACCGTAATCTATTAATCCATGGCTCTCATGAGTTTTAGTATATAGAAAATCATTCATGCATAATTTTTAGTGTTTTTTTTTTTTTGTAATTGGAATATTGTTGCATTATTAGGACAAAAAGTCTGATTAAAACAAACTTACAGGATACTCAGAGCAGATAATTATGCAGACATCACTAAACAGATATGTTATGCACCTCCAATTCTAAATTGCTAATACGTTTACAAACAATTTAAAAGACATGTCTACACCCTTGCTTATACTGTTCTGTGAACTATAGTCAACTGGCTGGATGTTCTGGAATTTTGATGCCCTGTACATTTTTGGCATGTCAGAATCTCATTTATAGTGACTTGAAATTGAATCAAGCATGTCAAAGGGAACCTGAGTGCCTGTATTGTATTTCTCAAAGTTTAAGAGAGCAAACAACATTTTCTTTTCAAGCTTAATTAATATATTTCTCCACTAAATGCCTCCTGGTCATTGAAAACTTCTTCCTCAAAACATAGACTTTCATAAGAAACTGAGCAACATCAGATACTGACAGCAAAGATTTTAAAAGAATGTAACAAAAAAACCCTGTGAAGATGTAAACTTTACTGAAAAAATGGTGCATAGGCAGTGGATTCTGCCTTAAATTTCTGTTACTTTAGGGAAAAAAATCCCCAGGAAAAAAATAATCCCAAATAAAATCTGGGAAAAGCTAACACCATCCCAGATGATCATATATAGCCGATTATCCTCCCCTTCCAAGGTTCAGGGAAAATGGAGGAATTGACTATTTCATCTTTGCAGACATTTCAATCCACCAAGACATTAGAGATGCCACAGTTCATGTAGTAAACTCTGTATTTTTTTCTGTCAAGCCCAGCAGTACCAGTGCGCAGTGCAAGGAGTGGTCCCTCCAAAGGCTTCCGTTAACAAGGAGGGAGGGCCCTGTCAAATCAAAAAGGATGATCATGACTTTATAAAGGGAAAAATAATGTCAGGAAAGTTCACTCTAAATATCAAGAAGTCCCATAGGAAATCTCTCCTGGGCATAGTCCATGGCTTTTGACTAGGCGAACAAGATATAATGGGCTGGGAGAGGACACTCTACTATCGAGAACAGAGGATAGACCACATCTCTTTGATTTTAGTGGTCTCATTTCAGTTCATCTTTAAATTAGAGACCTCTGATCTCTGTGTGTCATACACTTCTATTAATCAAAATTTTGGGGAACTATCCTGTGAAAAAGCACAGGGAAATTTTTTTTTTTCATTTTTTCTGTGACTATAGCACATAATATCCTACTGTCAAAGCTATATGTCAATGCCTTCTTTCAAAAACTGCCATTGGTTTCTATATTATCGGTATTTAAAGAAAGAATTCTGCAAACACCTGGAAAAATAAATCATGAAATTGTAAAAATAAAGGTTTAAAATGAAATAAAAAATAGACTGACCTAAACTACAGTGAACTATTTTTCCTTCCCTCACAAAAATGTGTGATTGAGTTTTGAGTCTCCCAAAGCTCATACAATCCCTCTTTACTGTTAAATGCTTTCATACCTCAACACTGCTCTAATATCAGTTGAACCTGTTTGAACTCCACACCCAACAAAGCCTTTGGCAGTTGCTTGACTTTCAGCTCACATGAGTGAACATACTGAATAATTAGTCTGTTATTTTACTTTTACATCTCAGAAAAATCTATGCCATGTCAAACAGTGGTAAAATAAATTTCTCCCCTTTGTATGGGTTCTGCTTCCCACACTCAGTTTTGCCTGAAACTCCATCTCTGTGTGCAAAAAAAAAAAAAAAAAATTCCAGTCCTTGGACAGTGGTGGTGATGGTGCACTCTCATCAGACTTCAAATTACATGAAAAGGTAAATATAGATGTCCTTGAGATCGCTGGCACTCCAGGTTATAATTTTTTCTCCCTAAAGTTTGGTCATGACTCACTTTCTTAATATAAGCAGTCTGAATACACTGCTAGAATTGCCCGCTTGGGATGCGCTGCCCACTCAGGGAACACTTCAATAAGTCAAGTTAAATGTTGGAATAATAGTTTTCAGGATTAAAATGCCTTTTCTGAGTGTTCCACTATCACAATCCTAGAATACATAATTCCTTTCATAAAAATCAATACAAGTTTGTGGTTTTTTTAAATTATTCTGTATCCTTCCAGCTTAATAGCTCAATACATTAGAATTGCATGTATTGTGAAGAGCTGTTTCATCCATGATGCTCTCCCAAATATGTTTTCAACTGTAATTTTAAATTCCATAACAGTTCAGAACAAAAGAAAAATGCATCACAAAGTCTTCATTCCAACAGGGATGAAACTTCAAACAATCTGAAGGAAAAAAAAAAAAAAAAAAAAAGAAAAATTTTGAAAATGAAATTTGAAGAAAAAAAGAAAAGGAAAAAGAAAAGAAAAAAAGAAAAAAAATAAAAAGGAATTATTCACGTGTACAAAATCTGGGGAGGCATAAATGACCACAAGGCCAGGGCTGTTGTGTTGCATGGGTGAGGTGTAACATGGTGGGCTTGTACAAATCCTGCCAGCGTCAGAAGTAGAGATGCCTCAATATTTCCAGCTTCCAGATACAGTTCTTGAAGCAGGAGCGTATGTTCCCTCTGACAAGGTGACATGAAGAGAATGGAGAGAAAGAAGCTTTGCTTGTAAGTAAGCTGTAAAATGTATGTGTTTTGGATTTGTACTTCTGCATACGTACATCAACAATGTACATATGTATGTATAGACACACATTGATTTGTTATTCATTCAATATTTAAAAACGTATGGATTTGTACGTACAAACATACTAAGCTATTTCCTCTGGCAGTCAGCCACCAACAATCAGTAATGAAGGTAAAAAGTT
The DNA here is from genome assembly GCF_000699245.1 of Pterocles gutturalis. NCBI lineage: Eukaryota > Metazoa > Chordata > Aves > Pterocliformes > Pteroclidae > Pterocles > Pterocles gutturalis. The sequence continues at coordinate 44,700 of NW_010107905.1, forward strand.
GACCTTTTATTGTTTTTTAGTTATTTCTTTACTTTCTCCTACCACTTTTTTCCTTTTTTTTTTTTTATAAGACCTTTTACTCAAACATAAGCTGTCTGCTAGAGTCTAAACAGGATAGAGACATTTACAAGATCACCAAAGTGCCAAATCAAATAACATTTATTTTACCAGGGGAGAGGAAAATGTCAGAAGCAGAGATCTGTTTTAACATTTAGAATATATTCAAAACGTTTAAACGGAAGCGGAGTAATCTCCCGCAGTTTTCTCTGAACAGAACATACTGTGTCACTGGTGACTCTGCATCCAAAAGCAATAGTTTTGCCTCTCTCTTCTTCTACTTTGCCCAGTCATTTTTTCTCTCCCTTGAAATGGTTCACAGAGAAACCAGAAGAGTTATAAATCAACGAGTTTCCAGCGTACCCTCAGATCAGCTGCATACCGTGTGTCTTCCTCCCAGAGCACACAGTACGTTGAACACCTCTGAAAACCCACTTGCTTCCTTTGGTGCATCAGTAAAGGCTGAATTCCTTTGAAAACCAGTCTGCTGCTATGACAGGGATGCTTCGGAGAATTTGACTCTAAATGTACGGAATGGCAAGAAAAACTTCACAAAGTGGAAATCACTAGCAAAGCTTGTTCATATGTTTGTTCTCTTGGGCAAACTGGCCAGCGATATTAGTCCCCTGGTGTATACTTTCCATGTGAACTTCGTTGAACAAGAATGTGCCAAGGTATTCTCCAAAATTTAAATTATAAGAACATTTGGCATTTTGTCCTTAAATTTGTTCTAAAATCACAAAAAAAAAAAAAAAAAAAAAAACCAACTCAAAGTGATAACATTCCATTTTTTACAGAGTTGTTAATATTATTTTAAAAGAAGCAGTTATTTCAGAAAATCCTTTATATTGGCTTCATTCTTTAAGAAACATTCCAAAAATAATCTGAGAACACTATTTTTTTTAGATTGTGTCTGCTAGGAATGAGTATTTCTAGATGTAATCTAAACTGAGTAACACACGCTCATCTGTGCTCAAGTATGTCCATACTTGCATAAGTGAGTATGATAAAAACACTGCATTTCTCTACATGTGTTGGAAGAGAGTCCTTTACACCTATCTCTTAACGTATCTGCCACAAGTTATAATAAGGAAATTTTTGACAAATAGTTTTGTAGATAAACATGTTTTAACTCTTGGCATGTTTATGTTAAATGAATTTTACATGTATTGGATTCTTTCCCTCTCGTTATTACTTTGCAGATAGCTAGTTTGACTTCCACTTGCTTTGTGACTTTTTTTTCCAGACAATTCAGTTATGACAGAGATAATCACTCCACCTGATGAGCAGGAAGGTGTGGTGAGTAAGCTGAGTTTAATAAAAGGTTGAGTTTAATAAAAAGTATTACTGCTGGAAGGTTAACTTGGAGATCAGAATTTCCTTCTTATGAGCTTGTATCCTCTGATAAAATACATCATGTGCTTTTGCCACAATGATTCATTATTAATAATTATTCATTTTGTTCATGACTGATTAAACTGTATTATCTTGAGTATCTCTATTTACTACTCCAGCTCCTTCCCAAACATTTCACTTCCTTAATAGCTTGACATTATGGCTTCACAGCCAGCATCTCCAGGACACATTACTGTCTCTGTTAAACTGTGTAACTTTTGAAATAAAACATATTTAAGCCACAGAAAGGTGATAAAACTCTAAAGAACAAGGTTAATAAAGCTGCCAGGAACTGACCCATATTGATTTATTTTTTTTCCATGCACCTCCTTAATCATAGTGCAAGATTTCAGGAAACCTTTTGCTAGGCACCTGTGTACCTAAAAGGAGTTTTTCTTAAACTTTGGATTTTGCTTGAGACTTACTTGATTGGTTTCTTTCTCCTTCCCACTTTTTTTCAAGTAGTTATTTGTCCTACTCTAGTAATTTCTTAATCTATTATTTAATGTGCTGTTTTATTGGTTGAAATACCTGCTTTGCTTTAATAGGGTTTTTTTTTAATAATCAGGCATATAGAAAATTCAGCAGCTTATAATAATAATTTCATTTTTTTAGTCTTGCTTTCAGCATTCATGGAGCTTTTCATTGAAGTTTATGTTAGTCTATAAATAAACTCATGCAACCAGAACACCTCACAATTCGTTATTTTATTTTTATCCAGGCAGCCCAAAGCTTTGCAGCCTCATTTCCACAAACTCACTGATGTGGGGCTGGGGCTCAGCTTGTCTGGAAAAATTCCAAGGTCCCTACAGGTGCTACAGCAAACACTGCTGGCAATTCAGTGGGTGGCAATTTTCCTCCTTGCGTATTTCATAGCACCTTCCTTAGGACAGTACGAAAACCAGGAGGCATCCTAATGGCAAGTCCAACTCCCAGACAAACTGGAAAATCTGAGTCTTGAAAATCTAGTCCATTATACTTTTTGGAAGAAGGATTAACACACATGTTATCTTATTTCCTTATGAATTTAGCATCCTGATTCAATTTCTTTATTTCTAGTTTCAACTTCTGCATTCTACAGTATCTTATTTCCTTATGAACTGAGCATCCTCATTCAATCTATTTCTAGTTTCAACTTCTGCATTCTACAGACAGATTAATTATGCTAGTCTATATACAATGCACACATGAATTAATGTTAAATATTACAATTTTTATCAAAATTATAAGGAAATGAAGAATCAGAACCTTTCATATCATCAGCTAGTACTTTGGAAAAAAATCCAGCAATTTCTTTAGGTACATGTGCAATGCATAAGTACAGCAAGCACCGAAATCAATGGTCCTCTGTAATGATTAAATGCTAGCAATGTGCTGAATCTGCGTCAGTTTCAAACAGTAGGAGTCAAATTATGATTTGCTGACACTTGTACACACTATTGATCATTTCATGCCTTGAAAGCTCAGCAAAAATGGTTTTCAGCTTGCCAGCTACTAAAAATATTATTTGACACAGGTTTGTGTGTTTCTGAAGAGAAAGACACATACTTTCATGAGCTTTTCTGTAATCTTTGCATCAGTAGCCCACAAAGTCCTACATTTTGCCATTTAATGTTGACTTACTTCACAGCTATGATCTGTGGGTTCATTTCTACCATCTAGTTTCATATTTTATTATATTTTCCACTTCTTTAAATTTCCCCTTTTTCTTGATAAATACATTTTACAAATTAAATCAGTATGGCCTCACCCGGCTCATATTAAAATGCCATTTGAACCTGTTCCAAATTCAGGTGCTTATAAAAACAAATTTGAGGAGCAACCATAATTCCAATCCCTTCTATGTTATGTGGGCAATTTAAAATTATGGAAATACTTCCAACTTTATAGGCAATTTGAAATGGAAAGCAACCAGAGTTCTGGGCATGTGCTCTGTATATAGGGATTTCTGCAAATAAAAATACTTTTAAAAGTGACTTCCATGTGCACCCATTTACCTGGTTCTCTATATGTTCAAAATGAAAATTGCACATTTATATTTTAAAACTCAGAATGATACCTTTATTGGTCTTCTAGCCAATAAAAATAACATTTGTAATATAACTGCAATCTGTCTGTTCAATTTGTACTAAATTCATGGATTATATAATGCATCTATATATTTACTACTCTTTCCATACAATAGGACACATTTTTTGGGGAGAAGAACAGGAAGCTAAGCAGTCATTGGCTCCATAGTCGATAAAATACTATAATAAAATATATAAACTTCAACTTATGCCAACATATTGCTATAAGATAAGCACACAAAATCCTGACACAGACAGATGCATCTCTATATGTCATGCTTAGCTTTTCTTTGTTCTTTGCACACATGCATGTAATCTCATTTGATCAGATTGTTCTCTTGCCACAGTGAATCTGTTTTTTACAGCTGATTGCCAGAGTAGAAGAATTAGTTTCAGCTGTGAATTTCAGTGGTAGAACTTCGGTTTAATAATATTGCTGTTTATTCCTACACTAAATGAACAATTATTGTCCTAGTTTACACTCTAAGCAGCCCCACAAAATCTGAAAGGTTGTATAATTAAGAATTAGGATACATGTCCTTTATAGTAAGAATAAACATTTAGCAAACTAAAAGTTTCCTTAGTCTATATAGTTTATATAGATCTTTAGATTTCCATAACGATAGCTATTGCTGAGGATAAAAGTTCCAATTAATCAACAGATGCAACAAAGGCTTATTAGATCATCTCAACAAGGAATTACCAGTGTAGGCTTACCTTACCTTTTCAGAAGTGTCTAATCAATAATGGACAATTAAATAAAAAATTAATAAGGACTTAGTCCCTACCTTTCAATGAGGAAGCTGTGGTTGTACCTGTCTATGAAAGGACATTGAAGAAAAGGTTGTTAAAAGCTTTTGCTGGGCAGGCTCTTGTCTGATGGAGACCACAAGATCTCTACTGATGGTTCCCATGTGCCAGATATCACCAGCAGAGGATATCAGCACTCACCAGAACTTGGGGAAAAAAACTGAGACTTTGGGAAAGTGAAGACCCAGTGCATTCATGGTGGTGGAGAACAATGAAGGGCCCTGCATGTGACCAGGCAGATAGTAGAAAGGCAAAAGCTTATGATAACACTGAAAAAGGAACATCGTGAAGAGTGGTTCAGATTTTTCAAGAACTAAGTAATGTTAGAAGATAAAGCGTTGGATACAGATACTGTCTAAACCAAAATGGAACTAAGGGCCTAAGGCAAAAAATTTAAACGGGACGTTAGAGGGAGACCAAAGGTGCAGAGAGGCACAGAGTGCAGGATTATACATTGTTTAATGACAAACACTGAAATAGTTATTCTCAAGCAGAAAACAGTCAGTAAAATTGTAAACCATAAAGTCCTTGAAGGAAAACATGTTCAAAAGGCAGCTAAAAATTAAAAAAGAAAAATCAATCAAGGGTTAATAAATGTGAAGACATTTTCTCCTTAATAACAAATTTGTAAATGACAAAAACTGGAGGTTAAGGAAATGCTCTAAAGGAATGTTTTTTGGAAGCAACACTGCATTTTCATCCTGTCTTTAAATTCTTCCCTAGGCAACCATTAGTCACTGCTGAGAGAATATGCGACTGGAAACGTTATTGGCCTAACCAAGAACAGCTTCAGTTAATTTTTTAGGATCTTCATTTACAGGCGTAGCAAATGCAGAACACCAGAAAGCTCAATATGAAACAACCATACTCCAGATCAGAATGTAAATAATTATTAATATATATGTCTGTGTTCCCATAGTTCAGAAACCTTCCTCCAAATTAAAGTTATTTTGACCTAATCATGCCTACTATGAAATGTCTCATTTGATGCTAGTCCTTCCAGAGATGTTAGTGAGGTGAACAGAGGCTTCTGCAGCTTTCGTTCCACAAAGAGGGGGTTGCATTATGTCAACACTTCAGTGCAGTTGGGTTTTTTTCTGTATTTTCAGTGGGTAAAACTAATAATGCGCTCTTTCATGTCATATAATGCTAATTCACCCACGAAGTGCAAAGTTTATGGACTGTACGAGATGGAGCCTTGATCCGTCTTTGCTAGAGAGGATTAAATTCCTAACTTTAAAGTATGTAGTGTGAGTCCCTCTTACCATCTCACCATTCCCAGCATTTCTTTGTGTGCCTGGGGCTCAGCTTCTTTCCTTCCAGCTCAGAACTCTGAACTGAGAAATCTTCAGAGGTTTATAGTCTTCTGTCAACACTGTTTCCTTTCTTGAATCATAAAATAATGAACACAAGCTTAAACAGAAAGAAAGGATTTTACCATTTTAAATGGCATGGCATTTTCTATTTATTTGTCATCTTCTTCGTTAGCTGTTCTGTCATAACCTTAAAGTAGCTACATATGTATTCAGGGATAATGTCATTTGTCTAGTTGTGGAACCACCCAGCAATTTCACCATTCCAATATCGTTTGGAATTTTGTTTAAAATAGGCTTTATTGTTTTCTTATGGTTTTACCCAGCTCTTTCCCAATCCTAGTTTGCAGTCAATTTTTGCATTTCAAAACCAAATTCTCAAATGTGAATTAAGAACAACTATTTGAAAAACACTTCCACCATTCCTTAAAGGCGAGTTCTGCTTCAGAGTGTAGTAAGCACTGGACTGAGCTGTGGTGGTTTACTTCCTTCTACTGGCACCATATAAAACTTACTGACTTTGATGAGGACAGTCCAGTGACTTGGTGAATCTTCTGTTAGGTTTATAGAGGTCAGCTGCTCAGCACCATATTCAGTCCTGCTGCCTGACTGAATCTTGTATTAAGTCTTATCTTTGCCCATGAAGATGGTAGTGTCTCATGATTGTAGATGAATACTAAAATAATTTTTTTAAAAGTGTATTTTCTATCACGTAGAATTCTCTCTCACAAGAAGAGACTTCTGTGCAGCTGTAAATGGCTTTGCATTCTACCACTAGTCTGTCATTAATTTATACTGGAACAGAAGGGGTCAACACCCACAAAACTGCATCAAAATGTTCAAAGAGAGAAATCTTGTAAGAGCATACTGAATTTATCATTCTACCATCCATATTTATAGTTAATGAGCAAGACTCTTCACCTCACCTAACTTTGATAGTCTCAGAGTTGAAATTGAATACAAGCAAGTCTTCTACATCCCTGGAGCTTAGTGCATAGAAACTGTCATTTCAATATTCATCTGTCTTGGGTGCCTGTCTCAGAGTGGGCTGTCTCCAGAAGGAGACCAGAGATGTGGTTACACAGCATACGGAGAAGCCTGAGCTACTGAACAATCTTTTTACCTCAGTCTTCACTGACAAGTGCTCAAGCCACACCACCCAAGTTGCAGCAGGCAAAGGCAGAGACTGGGATAATAAAGAACCGCCAGCTGTAGGAGAAAAGCAGGTTCAAAACCATCTAAGTAACCTGAAAGTCCACGAGTTCATGAGACCTGATCAGATGCATCCACAGGTCCTGAGGGAACTGGTGGATGAAGTTGGTAAGACATTATCAATCACATTTGAGAAGTTGTGGCAGTCCGGTTAAGTTTCCACTCACTGGAAAAGGACCTCAATGTCTCAGTGGAGTCTGGTGACGAGTGGCGTTCCTCAGGGGCTGGTGCTGGGACTGGTGTTGATTAACATCTCTGTTGGTGACATGGACAGTGGGACTGAGTGCACCCTCAGCAAATTTGCCAATGCCACCAAGCTGTGTGGTGTGGTGGACACGCGGGAGGGAAGGGATGCCATCCAGAGGGACCTTGACAGGCTTGAGAGGTGAGCCTGTGCCAACCTCATGAAGCTCAACAAGGCCAAGTGCAAGGTCCCGCACCTTGGTCAGGGCAAGCCCAAGCACAAATACAGGCTGGGCAGAGAATGGACAGAGAACAGCCCTGAAGAGAGGGTTTTGTTTGATGAGAAGCTGGACATGAGCTGGCAATACGCACTTGCAGACCAAAAAGCCAACCATATCCTGGGTTACATCAAAAGAATTGTGACCAGCAGGTTGAGCGAGGTGATTCTGTCCCTCTGCTCTCATGAGACCCCACCAACAGTACTGTGTCCAGTTCTGGAGTCCCCAGCACAGGAAAGACATG
>NW_010107906.1:0-6675 GCF_000699245.1 Pterocles gutturalis
TTTAAGCAGTCTTTAACCCACGACACAGTGAAAATGATATTGCCAGACAATCATTTTGTGATAAGGGGATACTGAACTAGTTCATGATAATGTAGTCCATTTCATATGATACCTTCAAGTTTACAAAAATCAAAGAAAATCAGTTATTCTGCTGTTTGGTCTCAAAGAAAATCTCAATTTTTAAAGACATAAATAGCTAGAAAATTATGTGATAAGATTTTCCTAAAAAAAAAAGAAGGCAATTTCCTGGCTTTATTAGTAACACAGAAGTCACAGTAAATATCTATGAAACAATTATCTTCAAAACAGAGATCATGACACAGACATTAAACCACCAAGAAACCTCTGTAGATTCATTTAAAAAAAAATGAAAACTCTATCAGTTTTAGCACTCTAAATGTCAATCTTTGGATTAATCTGCCTAGGTCTTCTCTATAACCAGGAAGGAAAAACAGAATTTCTAAGAAAAATAGTGTCAAAATCCTAAAAAAACGTGTCTAAGATGTGCTGCAGCACCTTGCACACATACTTTTTTTCTTTCTAATGGTTAGAAAACAAGCCTGCATGACTAGAGCAGACACCTAACATTTGGATTATTAAAGACGGGTGAAAAAAATCCTATACTTCATCCGAAATATTTTCAAACATTTTTGAGCAAAAATAATTTTGAGTACCCAAAAGAAACTAGGAGTGTACAGTAGATTATATCTAATCAAAGGTGAAGAATGTAATCTTTAAACTTGATATGTACATCATTTTGTCAACTTATTTAAGTGTAAAATGACTCATCAGAAGATCAGGCTGGGTGATGAGTCGATTGAGAACGTCCTTGCGTCTTTGCGGAGTAGGACTTGGAGGCATTGATGGATGAAAAATTGGACATGATCCAGTAATGTGCACTTGCAGCCCAGAAAGCCAGTCGTATCCTCGGCTGCATCAAAAGAAGAGTGGCCAGCAGGCTGAGAGAGGTGATTCTCCCCTTGTACTCCACTCTCAGGAGACGCTACTTGGAGTACCATGTTCAGTTTTGGGGCCCCCAACATAAGAAATACATGGACCTGTTAGAGCAAGTCCAGAGGAGGGCCACAAAGATAACCAGAAGGCTGGAACACTACCCATACAAGGACAAGCTCAGAGAGTTGGGGTTGTTTAGCATGGAGAAAAGAAGTCTCCAGGGATACCTTACAGCAACCTACCAGTACTTAAAGGGGGCCTACAGGATAAGAGAAGGGGGAACAGTTTCTAGCTGAAAGAGGGTAGATTTAGATTAGATATTAGGAAGAAAGTCTTTACTGTGAGGGTGGTGAGACACTGGAACAGGTTGCTCAGGGACGTTGTGGATGCCCCATCCCTGGAGGTGTTCAAGGCCAGGCTGGATGAGGTTTTGAGCAACCTGGTCTAGTGGAAGGTATCCCTGCCCATGGCAGGGGGGTTGGGACTAGATATCTTTAAGGTCCCTTCCAACCCAAACTATTCTATGATTCTGTGATTCTATGAATCTTTGATTTCTTCTCTTGATTCAGCAGGCAGACACTAAAAAATAATTTTAACCTACTTCTTAATATATAGTAAGAAGATAATTTGAATCCTAGATTCCATTGTCAGTGAAATTAAAATCACGATACAGTACTCACTAGGCTTGTGTACTTGAATGAGTGACCTGATTGTGACAAAAGTAATGAAAGTGTTGATACCAGTAGATCTGCAAAAAAAAGATTCACCATGCAGCTGGTTTCCCTTTAGTATGGTTGCTGCTGAAAGAGGCACTTCTGTTCTGCCCTTCTGTCCCACCCTTCTGTCCCCAGCTATATTCTCTCAGTGCCTTTGCTATGCAGATTTGAGTATTTGGAGAGCTTTGGGAGGAGCAAGAGGGGATTGATTTGCTTGATAAATAACTGCAGTTTTTGCATTATGTGTCTTAGGACAGATTTGCTGACTGATCACCATTTGACCTCATGATTCCTGAGAAAGCAGAGGGAATGTGCAATGAGGGAAGAGAAGGAAAGAAGCCACCCCTTTTCCTGGTAGTCTACACTCATACCAGATTAACTGATGGCACAACTATATCTAAAATTAATATTTCTGACCCAGTTCCATGCATAACTTCATTTTATGTGATACTTCTGTAACACAAGGGTCTCAAGATTTAACGTATTAAGTGCTGAGACTAAAAAGAAACAAAAAATTAAGTTAGGATCCTGGTGAGAGGCAGTAGTTGATTGGGAGAGATTAATGGGAAAAGTTGCAATATGTCCACTAGCTGAGCCTTTCAAAGTGAAGATTTTTGCACTGTCATAGTGATGATTAATTTAGGCAGACATGACAAGGATGGAAAGGAAGAAAGGGGAAAATGCCAGTAGCATAAGGGACTGAAGTAACTTACTCTTTTTAACACGGGCTAACAAAGAAGTGAGAAGCACCAAACTGTCGCTAATGACAAACCCAAATTACCGAACAGCTGGGAATGTGACTTGACAGGGGAAGGAGGTCCAGAAGATACTGGAGCAAGTGCTACTGCACAGTAAGAAGAATGGGTTTCAGGGTTACCTGAGAACTAGCTAATAATAAACAAAGGCTTCTTGAGCCTTTGGAGGATTTTCATGGGAGTAACATGAAACTTGTTGCTTTTGGAAGGCTCTCAGTGGCTTTGAGTTTTGAAGGAGTTTGTACACCAATCCTGTACTAAAAAAGTGTAGCCTAAATCACAGGAGTGCACACAGTTAACTGCAGTCCGTAAGAGTTTCACAATGAAATATCTCTGAGTACTAAGCATCAGAAGTGTGTCTGTGCTCTGTTAATATTTAGCTTGACAACTTATGTGTCCCTCCTCTGAAATGTTCATATGAGCAAGAAAGACCTCATCAGATTTCCAGCCTCAAGACGGTAAGTAGAAAGAAGGGCTTTATCTGTCATATTATTGTTATATATGAACTTCAGGCAGTTGTAGTTTGTGGATTTTAACCAAACCCTGGTAAGTTAAGGGCAGAGGTATAATGCTTTTAATGTCAGCAGGACTGATTTTATTTTTCTAATACAAAGCAATTAAAAGTAGAAAGACATCAAAGATTCTCAGTGACTGGATAAGTGCCCTGGTTTTGGCTGGGGCAGAGTTAACTACCTTCATAGTAGGTAGTAAGAGGCTTTGCTAGTGTCTGCAGGTGAAGGAGAAGCTAGGAGGAAGCATAGCCCACAGTTACTGGCTTAGGATTCAACCTTAGGTTTAGGATTGAGACACAAATTGGATAGTGATATATTTCATATCATGCATGTCATTCCCAGTATATAGATGAGGATCTGTCCAAAACTTCGCTTTCTCTCTAGGTACTCTCTCACTCTCTCTCTCTGTCAGCTCGGACTCTCAGGCCCCTATCTCTTTCCCAGTATTGCAGTTTCAGGACCCTCCCTGTTCTGGGATCATTAGTTGGGAATGGACTGAGCCTTGGTTATCGAGTGGTGAGCAGTTTCACTGAGTATCACTCATTTTACATTTGTATATTTCTATATTTCTATATTTGTGTATTTTACTGTTATCATTATCATTATTATTATCTTATGATTTTCAGTTTTATTGTAGTTTAGTTAGGAAATTGTTATTATCTCAACCCATTAGCTTCTTTTCCGTTAACTCCTTTAGTTGTCTCCCCCATCCCCAGGAGGGGGAAGGGTAAGCGAGCGGCTGTTTGATGTTTAACAGTAGCTGAGTTCAAACCATGACAATAACATATTGCCCAACCAGATAATTGGTGTCAAGCAGTGTCAGGCAGATTTGAAAGGCTAAAGCAAGCTATGGTAAATCAAATGTCAGATTTCCTGCCACTTAAGAAAGTCCAATGTATGAAGCACTGAAGGCAACATGACACACTTCAACCAAAGATAAATATTTTTTTTCTTCAGATGTACTAGAACAGGAAAATGGATTTTGAAAAATGAATTCTTCACAGTTCTAAGTTATATAGAGACAGGCATAAAATTACAGAACAAGCCCCCAAAGACCAAGTGTGGTTGCAGCTTTTGTGGATGAGGCAGTTAACTGTTTTCTTCATAATAGGAAGCAGAATATATAATTCAGTTGGAACACAGACTTTAGTAAGACTGAAGCAGAAGATGACTAAGATCATTTCAGAGCAGTTTTGGAAGTATGCTACTGGAATTCACTGACCAGTTTGAAGAATAGTTAGTGCTATGAATTGTGACATCAGTTTATTCTTGAAATTTGGAAGAGGCCCTTTTCATGATAGAGATGAGTTCCACATAAGGAAAAAATTTCTTTTAGAACTAATTGGAAGAATTACCTTTTCCTGAAGTTTTCCTCCTGTCATCAGACCTTAAAAACAAATATATATTTCACCCTAACTGCTGTTATGAAGAGACATTTTCCCGCCTGTTTTCTGCAGTGGAAGATACAAGTAAACTATCCAGTCTTTTGCCAACACAGGATTTTTTTTCTCTCTGCTCCTGATACTGTTTTGACTCTGAGTGTGCTGACTCTTTATTCACAGCAAATTTCAGTTGCAGGTTGTGGCAGTATACACTATTCCCCTTTAGTAAGTTTTATTTTAGTCAGTTTTGAAGCATGAATTAATACTTGTTGTTATTTAAAAAAAAAAAAAAAAATCTACCATGACATCTGAAACATTTCTTTACAGTCTTAGTGGCTTGGCATGCCCTACTTTTCAGGAAGATGAAATTAGCTGAGTGGTTTATTTTCCAGTATTTTAGTAGGAAAAAAAAAAAAAAAAAAGGTAAGTTCTTCAAGCTTTAAATGCTTTCATTATACATACCATCCTTCTCTCTTATTAAAACACAAGAACTACTGATTATTTGACAGGAAAAAATGTGCTAATTTATACAATATATTTACTATAATTAATTTTAAAAACTTATTTATTTATTAGATTGTTGAAATTAAGGGATGCTATGCTATGTTAAAAAATTCAGACCTGATATTTTTCTCTTTGATTTTAATAATTACCTTCATATATCTATTAGGCATAGCCCATCCTTAGTGTTAAAGACCCTAAACTTCTTCCTTTCACTACAAGTTAGTCCTTTTTTTTTCCTTCTCCATTAATAATCCTGATTTAAACTTCTCTGAAGACAAGGCATTCACTTTTACTACTCCATTAGCCTGATATGTAAAAGGATCTCCTACCAAATTTCTAGTTTTGAATATCACATTCTGCATTTAAGTTTCTTTTAAATATGTAGCTATTCAGTCATCCATTTAATGGTGCACAATTGTCCATATTATTGAGTTAGAATCTGAAATCTCTGCTTAAAGGGTTTTTTAGATTTTTATTTTGAATATATTTACTTTGTATGGCATGCTGTGATAACTTAATTGAATAGGCTAAATAATTTGTGCAGTAATATACCACGTAAAACAAAAGTGTCACAGCAAAATATTTTCTTTAAATGACAGGCAGTTAGCTCTATCAAAATAATTCATGCCTAGAAGCATAAAGGGAAAGATTACTAAAGGCAAATCACATTACCTTTCTCTGCATATAACAAAATAGCTTGCATGCAGCTAGGAAGACCTTCCCTGAAGTACCAAAGATACTGAAACTACACAGAGAAACATCAAAGACATTAGAAGTAATTTTTATTGCCATACAGAAGCTGAAGGAAAGAGTAATAGTCAAATCTTCCAATACCACCTTCGTCTTTCAAATAATAAATAACCCATTCTTCTCTTTTGAGAAGCACACTCAGGAGAGATGAAAGCTTAAATAAAACATCTTTCTTGCTTACAGAAGTATTTTTTTGGTATAAAAATCAACCTAAAAAAAGAATGTGCATGTATTTTGTTTCTAACGCATTATGTAGATTTCTATATGAGACATTGTTACTGAGCTATAAAGTAGAATTAAGAGCAGTGTTATCAATAATAAGAAATAATTGGATGGGTTGACCACATAGCCTAGGCTTAGCACTTACAAGAAAAGATAACAGCAAAATTAAAAAGTATTAATATTAATAGTGGGAAAGTTTTTTCTTAAATGGGATCTAAATATTCTTACAATTTTCATATTAATCTGATAAATATGGATTATTTTTAACTCCTTGTAGTGAGTGTCATAGTAGGAGGAATGAGTGCTCTGTTATTTGCTTGTGCATCCATTGGATAGGACTGTCTTTTTGATCTTTTTCATTACTATTACAGAGCATGGACAAAGTGCTTGGCAGTAGATTTGATCTAAAAATCTGTTTAGTCATTTAAAGTCTTTTAATTGACCTAAAACTGACCTTTTAAAGGATAAATCAAATACAGTCCTTTGCTCAAAAGAATGTGTGAATTTCAGGGCAAGGTGGGGATCCAGCCAGAAAATCACGGGACTCAGTGTGGTCTCATACCCTCATATATATGGTCTCATATTATGATTTTTCTAAGTGTGTTTTTCAGAACAGGTATATCATAAGCCTGACCTAAATGGTGAAAGTTCCCCTGGTATGTCTAAATTATGTAGATGACAGCCCACAGACATTATTCAAATACTGTAAGCATGTAAACGCAGTCTTTAGGCATGGCCAGAGTGCAGCCTCTACAGCATGCAGGGTCTCATGTTCATACACAGCTGATTAGCACTGAAGTAGAGTCAAGTCTTTATCTAGACGATAATTTTATAATTGACAGGAAAAACCCTGTATGGTTTAACAGCTTTTTTTCCCTAC
>NW_010107906.1:6706-13690 GCF_000699245.1 Pterocles gutturalis
CCTTATTCCAACTAATCTTTTCACTGACAATGACTGATATAGGCAATGTTTTTAGACAGTGGCATGCTACTTGTTTGTAAGAGAGAAATATTTATCCTAAACTGTTCTAGAAAGATTCTTTTTATGCCATTTACTCTTATAGCTGGAGAACATGGCCTCTTTTAATTTACAAGTACAAATCTAGGCTTAGATAACTAACTGCTATTCAGTATTAAAGTGAGGTGGAAAGCATTTGAATTTATGGAAATTAATCTGTTCCCGTGATTTTGTAATAAGATTGATAAGAAATGTGCTGAGAATGATTTTAGAAATAACTGGAAGGTGTAAAATTCAAATTATTATAGTAATTCAAACTATAGTAACTCTCAAGGAAATCTCATTTTAGACTGAACTTTTAATTTTTAACACTTATCACATCTCAGTGCTGAGATTTTTAAGTACTTATTGTTGGCTTAAACTTGTCTGTGTGAGTCAATGCAAAATTTGCTCTTTTACATCAGGAGAAATTCAGGAACAATCTGGAATGGTTGTTATAACTCCAGTCTAAATGCATCCTTAAACCTGTTTACACCATGAGTGTTTTCTTGCTGAAAGAATAAAATTCTTAATGTGGTAAATAACCTGGCATCATAACATTTCTTTCTGGAGCCAGGTCCCAGAAGCAAGTTTGATCAAATTTCTCAACATATGATTCATAATTTGCAGAAAACCATTCCATCTGGGAGAATGGATTCATTATCTCAATTATCTGACAGTTTTTTCTTCAGGTTAAATATACCATCCGTTTCTTTAAACCAGCACTCTGACTTTCTTAGTATTTGGAAATAATCTCTAAAATGCAAACGTCCACATCTAAACTAGCCATCTTAAGTTTCCTAGTCTGCACAGAAAAATAAGACCTTATACACCAAGGGTCTTTTAATCCTGAAGTAGTTGTCTGAACTAAGTGTTTCTTAGATTTCTCTCCATCTGCCTGGTAGGAAGGTTTGGGTTGCCCATCGCATACATGTGTACAAGGTAGCCATGTAAAAATTGAATCCTACCACTGTCATAATACAAATATTATTCTGTGTATGCTTAAATTGATGGTTTTTGAAAACCCCAAAATAATGAATATTGCATTCTTAAATGCTAGTATTGTTTCCCTGTTGCTTAAATTTATTTTTAACACATCCATACCTGTTTATAGCTAGGTTAGATATGTCTGCACTAATTTGTACTATGCAATGAGAGCTTGCTCTGAGTGGAGAGGTGGGTTTTTTTTAGAATACTGTGGACTTGGAGAAGGCCAAAGGTGAAACCCAGATGTTAGTGTTGTCAAAATAGTGTAATTCTTTGAGCGGATGAAAACAGAAAGTGCACTATGCTCAGTTTGTTAGTCTGAAGCCCTGAAAACCCAGCATTACTGCCAAGTGATATAATAACATGTGGGCCATGCTGTCCCTGTGGGCAGGAGCAGTAACCCAGCTCTGCTGATCTTCTAGGTGGCACAAAGGAAAATTATCGTGTCTGAATCATCAGAGGTTTTGTCTCAGATCTTACTGCCCCAGCTCTATAATCTTTCTCACTTCTTAGACAGGCATGGCCAGCTACCTTGGCCAGGAGTGCAGAAACACCCGGCTTTGTCTATGTAGCTGTCAGGACCTGCCTGGGGTTACCGGCCTGCGGGTGCATAGAGGCCTGACCCCGGGTTCACAGGACTCCATAACACACACCCACGCAGGGGAGTTTACCTTAGAAATTTCTCCACTTTACCACAGTATGTGCAGCATGGGAAGTTCTCAGCAAGAGAAAGTCCATTTTGGGCAAAAATATAAGTTATTTTTATGTCACAGAGACGTAAAAGGGCATTGAACACCATGACTTCAAGCAGCCAATACCTGCTGTTAATTTATGTTTTTCACTTGAGATAGCCAGTAGATTATGGTGTTTTCTATTCTCTCAGACCAATTTTTACATTTCCAGGCTGTTTCATTGTTCTTGCAGTTACCGGCAGTCATGGACTCTTACTTTCTCAGGATGTTTTCCCCTTTTTCCAGACTATATTTCCTATTTTCAGAGGATAAATGGCCCTTATAGTTCCTTCTTATTACACTTATTGATGTTATTCTAGGATGTCTCCCATTCCTAGGTACCCAGCTGTATTTCAGAGATGCCAGCTGCACTTTTCAAGGATGGTTCTGGTTCACAGGCCTAGTTTCCAGACTGGCAGGCATTTTCTCTGTTAGTATTTCATCAGATATTTTCCTCTCTTCAGTAACTTTCCCCTTCTATCCAGGTCACCTTTCTCACATCCATAGCTTAGAAGTCTTGAACGACACTGAAACAGAGGTTTCACCTGTTGTTTCTTACCACCTGTACAGAAGTACTGAGGACTTGTGTACAGATGAAAAATAAATCAGTAGGAGGATACATGACTTTATGTAATTTCTGTACCAATTAGGGGGCTGACTTGCAAAGCCTTAAGCTCTTCTTGCTGCTCAGCAAAGAAGTAAAAGTGTGCTGACTTGGGAAAGAATGTGAAGAATGGTGCATAAATTTATGTCATTCTCATTTAAGTAGTTTTGAGGAAGAGTCGTGCCTCAGAAAGACATAATGGAGTTATACTCCAGAGAGAAGCCTTTTTCACAAGGCAAGAATTTACTTGACTCATCACAAATGATGTTCCTTTCCCACTGTGCTTAGATCAGCCCAGGTTGTGCCCACATTCCACTCTCGCTGCTCACAAGTATAGGTGAGGAAGAAAGGAGTTATTACTTCCCCTAGGCCACTGCTCTCTGAGGCAAAAACTGCTCTGTAAGGTGAAGGGACCTCAGTCCTCTCTTTCAAATACTAAAGCGAACACATTTCAGCACCCAGAAGGATCAAAGTTTTCCATCAGAGTTAAGAAGAAATTATCAGCATTTGATAGAATCTTCAGCTGTTCCATGAATCTAATAGAAAAAAAGCAAGAAAAAAACAACTTCAGCATTTCATACCAATGGAACAAATAAAAACCAGAAAGTATATTTATTGGTTAATTCCAGAAACCACTCATATATAAGACTTCATAAAAAGCAGTCATAATGGTCCAATTATATTTTGTTATGAATGATGGCAAAAAGGTTTTAAGTGTGTCCTTTAGGTACAGGTTAATTTTAGTAGATAATGATAATGATAATAAAGCACAACAATCTCTGCTATCACAGTAAAACACAACAAGAATGAAAAAAAGCACAGAAAAAGACCTTGTATGTTTTCAGTGGTGAACTTTTTGCAGTCTTTTCCTTTTAGTATGCAAATTCAATATGTTATTTTAGTACCCTGTGGCATCCTTGCAACTGCTAAAATATTACAACTTGGTTTAAAACAGCTGTTATTCATAATAGCTTTCATAATCCAAGACATTTGATCATTAGAAAATGGTCACACCTAAAACAAGCTAAAAACAGCTCAGGTCAAAACAAGCCACGAAAGAGTCCTGAGGTTGCCAGATCAAAACTAAATCTGTGCCCTTTCATAAGTAATGGCAAAATTATACTGAGAGGGTTACAAAAGAAAAGTGTCTACTGCCATTTGTGGAGTCTATTTCAGGGTTGGCAGAAATGATGCAGACTCCTTTCTGGAGTACATTAAAATCTATGCAAGACACCCTAGCATGCCTAATATGGCTAAACATCTCTGTTGAAACAATCAAATGTCACCTTTACATTTGTTCAGCTGAGTATAACTTTGACAGCATGGGAGCATACTCTGAAGGTGAAACAACAGCAGAAATTTGTGTGCTTTATTATCATTATCAACTGAAGTCCAGTGACTTGGACTTTGTTTATAACTGGAGATTTTGAATACCAAATATACATCTAGACCTCTCTAACAGGTGCCTAAATGTAGGTATCCTCTTTTCAAAATGAATTACGTTACTGAACTTAGAGTAACTAATACTCCAAAGTCTGCAGCTGTCTCACAAGTCCTGTGTTATGTTTCCTAGCTTTGTGGAGAAGTCCTGTAAATTCCAGGCAGTTCTATTGCTGCAGTCTAGAACAGGCAAGGTAGATCCTACACATTATGTCTAGCAAAGATTTCAACCTATTTTTGACAAGTAGATTATTATCAAATTGAAAGAGGCCAAACATTTCAAACTAAGAACATTTTAAAGTTGTATATGCATAAAAAACTATCAAAAGTTTTATTTGTATTTATAAATAAGGAATTCTTCATAAGCATCCATGCCTAAATTCTTACATAGAATTTGGCAAATGTATACATTTATGCACCTGTGCCCAAGTGTAAAAAATATTAGATTTTGGCTTAAATCTAAAACTTTAAGTGCTCTGAAATTTTCAAGTCTAGAAATTTTCAAGTCTTCTTAACTTCAAGTTGCCCAAATTGAGAGCACTGATACAACTTTCTAAAGTAGGTAGTAGTCATGGGTGGCCTCTTGGACCAACTTACATACAGCTGGTTTCTAGATGACATTTTCTGAAAAGGCACTTTCCAAGGCACTTTCTGAAAAGGTGCGCTGTTTGATACATCCCATGATATAGCCTCTGGAATCCTTTTTTTTGTGTGTGTGTTGGAAAATCAGAATCCTTTCTGACTGTTGGGTCTTTTTGCTTACCAAACAGAAGTGTTGGTGTTTAGCATCTTCTGCCTATTTCTGTTTATTCCATTTGAAGGAATAGAACACATCTGTGGGATAGACAAGTTATGTGTCAATTATTCTGCTTTTGCAAAGAAGGTAGGAGAAGGTAGAAAAAGTATTATTAATATTGAAAAGTATTATTAATATTGATCTGTAAAATTACTATGCCTCTTAAAAATTGTTGGGATGTGTATTTTCTAATTAATATGCCATTCTGTCTGGAAACAGTGAAATTTGGTAACAGATACACTAATGAAAGGCCCTATCTAATTTTTTTTGTCCAGGTGACATTGGTTTTTCATGTACAGGTGATTCCAGTTGTTCTTGTACTGGGCAAGTTGCACACCAGTATTTAGGACAGAAGAGCAGCTTCAAGTTTTAGAGGTTGAAAAATGCACAGCAAAGGCCATTGAAGAACCATTTTTACTCACTTGTTCTCCTTTTACCTGCACTCTTTATGCCTCTGATTGCTTTGGGTGTTTTTTTAATTTATTTGGTTGGTTGGTTGGTTTTCCTCATATTATGACAGTATGGACAAAACATTGTATTTTGTAAATAACCCCCTGTCACTTGCTACTCCATGGAGACTCCATCTCTGGACTCTGTTGCCAAGTTTCATCCTCTTTCTCCCTGTCCCATAACAAGAGAGAGCCTTTCCATTTGGACCACTGCTTTGGCTGGAGAAAACACGCCCTTCTAACCCTCACGGCAAGGGCACAGGGAGACCTGCAGAGAACAGGACTGAGTGTGGATGGCACCAGTATGGGCATGAAACATCCAGAGAAACATCCACTAGTTGCCATGCCCAAAACCAGCTTGGTAAAGCTGCTGGAAAGCAGCTTGGCAGAAAAGGACCTTGGGGTCCTGATGGACTTCAAGCTGACCAGGAGCCAGCAAGGTGCCTTTGCTACAAAGGTGGTGTGTGGTACCCTGGGCTGCACTGGGCAAAGCACTGCCAGTGGCTGGAGGGAGGTGACCCTTCTCCCTGCTCAGTGCTGTGCTCAGGCCTCAGGTCCCCAGTAAGAAACTGCCATGGACATACTGGGGAGAGATACCAGTGTGCCTCCCCTGTGCCACCCCTCTCCCCACCCCGGCAGCATGCCTGTTGGGGTCAGAATGGGATGCTGTGTTGACACAGTGCTGGCCAAGCAACTGCTCCAGTGCCTGAGAGGTCGGTGCTGTGCAAGCAGAGGGTTAGGCTCTTCCCAAGCAGCATCAATTGGCACCAGAGAAAGTTTTGCTGAGCAGCACTGCCTGGAACTGGAACCCCCCTTTGCTGTTATCACGCGTGTCACTGCTCGTGGCCTGGGTGGGATGGGCCAGCTGAACTGTCGCTGTGCCTCCAGGTGGGCTCCCCTGCAGCCTGGGAACACGCCAGCAGAGACGGACCCTGCACCAGCCGCCTTTCTCATGCCCAAATCTGCTCTGCAGGGACGACGACCCTGACCCCGTGCAACAGTGCGCACCCATCCTGGCATCACCCAAGCCACTGCTCCTCCAGCGTGTGCGGGTGACCTAGGGCTGCACAACGAAGAGGGACCTCCTCCTCTTCAGGGATGCCTTGCTCGTCACCAAGCCCAAGTAAGGTTCACAGACCCCAGCTGGCTTTCCTCCCAAGCCCAGGCCCTGGCACTGGCTGGCCCCAGTTCTGCCTGGCCCTGGACCAGCTTCAGGTGCTGAGCAGTGGGAAGGGGGAGGCTGGCGATGCAGAGGAGGAGGAGGAAGGCAAGCACACCAACTCACTTGTCCTTGTCTGACCCTGTGGCTCCTGCATTGACACTTTCCCATGAGTCTCGGTGCCACATCCTCTGTGCCTCTCCCATACCTCAGGGCTTCATCCTGCCTCGGTGGACACCATCATGCAGGGCCATGCAGGTCCCCACCTCTGCCCATGGTCTGGGGTGCAACAAGGACTCAGGCTGTTTTTCCTCTCCTTCTGCAGCTCCCAGGTGGAGAAGGAGCTGTGGATCAGCATACTCCATGAATAATCTCATTATGGGAGGGCCAAATGTTCACAGCAGGGGGATGATCCAGGTCCAGCTGTACACTGAACGGCACTCCCAAGCTCGGGAGAAGTGGCCCCACAGCTGTGGGCAGCTCTTGGGCAGAGCTGGAGGAGCCCAGCTGTGTCCAGGCATCACCTGTCCAG
Organism: Pterocles gutturalis; assembly: GCF_000699245.1. NCBI lineage: Eukaryota > Metazoa > Chordata > Aves > Pterocliformes > Pteroclidae > Pterocles > Pterocles gutturalis. The sequence continues at coordinate 13,480 of NW_010107906.1, forward strand.
CCACATCCTCACTATTGCAGTGGAGGTCTGCTCGACTGATTGGTGGTGCCTGGGTGTTTTGGGGTCACTTGGAAGTTCTCCCTGGACTGGCAGGAGAGAGAACAGGTGGCTTGGGTCTCACAGAGCTCTTTCTCTGCTCCTCCCTGTGCACAGGCCACTAGAAGGAGCAGAGGGAGCCCAGGTCACACAGCTGCCCTCCATCAAGCTCCTG
>NW_010107906.1:13721-29466 GCF_000699245.1 Pterocles gutturalis
GAGCTGAGCCGCTGCAGTGATGTGAGTGTCCCTCCTGTCTTGCTCTGCCACCAGATGATTCTCCAGCCCAGCATCAGGTGCATGGCTTCCCACCTTCCACCTTTTTTCCCTTGCCCAGGCAATGCCACTCCACACCAGCAGCAGTTGAGAATAAGGCTGATGCAGGTTTGCTATCACACTTGATTGCATTAGCATTTACTCAGCTGAGTTGTCCCAAGCTTTCACTTTCAGAAAAGCTGAACTGAGATCCTCCTTCATCAGAGCTTCATCAAGTCTATTTTGAAGTGAAAGACTGTATGAAATGTGGATAATGCAGATCAGTCCAAGTGATCTGCTTTTATGTGCCCAGGTAGCAATTTGCCAAACAGTAGCTTCCTCCTCCAGGTAGGTCCTTGCCACCTGTTCACTCCTACAAGTCCATTGTAGGTGCCTGTGCAGAATCTTTGCATGATAAATGTCTTGCTAGATAGAAAAAAAAAAAAAAAAAAAAAGTCTGTGCTTATGTCATGTACCTTAACGAGTGAAGACTCCAAATAACATACAACACGACTACTTTAACCTGTGGCAGTTATCCAGTTGTATTGTAGGCTTGCTGTTGTACTTCCATGTAATGCAAGAGAAGCAAAAATAGCTACAAATTTCTTGTATTGTGAAGTAACTACTACGGGTTAAATATGAGCTATACAGAACACTGAAATACCTATTGTTTGCAAAATTGAGCTTGCAAGAGCAGTAACATCCAGTGCTAACTATTCAAAACAAATATTTTGTATTCCATACAAAAATTGTCACATAAGCAGTCTCTACTGACAGACTACTGTCTTTAAATATTTAATCTTTTTTTTTTAAAAGTAAAAAATAGGAAAGAAATAAGCTAATGCTATTCAATGTTCTCCTGGAAATCTTTCCTCTTGAAAAGTTGAGGCAGGAGTGTTAGCCACAGAACAGACTTTGACAGTCAAACATCAATGTACATAAATACTCTGTGACAATGTGAACGTTACATCCTCTATTATACTTCCAAGCACTTCATCTTGAAATTGTTAGCATACTGCATAAGTTAGTTCATACTCCCAGTAACTAGTGCCCTGTTAACCTGCGAAAATTGGTTTGACTTTTTTTTTTTTTTTTTTCAATATGGTTGAAAAGATATTCTGGGGCAAAAGATGTTGATGTATATTGATTGTTTCAGAGTTCACAAGGAAATCTATTAGGATGTTTTCAGTATTTTTAGCTTCCAAAATAATCCTCCACTTTCTTTACACCAAGGTTGCCAGTTTTGTCATTGCACTACATCTGTACTACAATGCTCATTGTAATTGCAAGATACCGAGAAATAAATGACAGCTGTATCAGGAGATCAGCAAACTGCTCCTCCAATAGCTTCTGCAGCACTTCCACTGATGTACCAAATTTAGACAGAAAAATCTCACATATAGTCCTAGCTAGAGAGGAAAGCTGCTGCTGAAAGTTTAGTTACAGAACAGGGCTGTGAGGGGCATTAACATCATTTTGACCTTGACACCTCAAAATCAAAGTACAGACTTCTTTTTGGAAGTCTCGACAGAATATTATTCACAGCCTAATATTGATCCTGTAGTTCTAGGTCTGTTTATTTAAAGGAAGACTTCATTTTTAAATAAACATAGAACAAATAACTCATTGTCTGTCTCTTTTCTTCTTTCCCCAGTTCTCTGGAGAAAAAAAAAAAAAAAAAGGTATTTTTTTTCTGCATGTGTTTTACTTGAGATTGAAAGAGAATGATTCATCAAACCCATGAGGACTGATAGCTCGTTGGGTTTTTTAAAAAATGGAAAAGTAAAGCTATTTTTGTTATGATAAGTGTCTAGTCTTGACTCAGCTAATCTGTAAATATTTTTTCTCAGTTATAAGCAGTCATCAGGATTGGTCTTGCAGACTTATCTTAGTGTTACAAAGGTAAACAGACTTGCTGTACCACGTGCCCTTGTAATACAGTATTTATTCATCCAAACTGAGGGAATTAGCAAGGCGCAAAAAGCTGTCTTCCGGCTCATACTCACTGTTTCATTACTTCAGAAATCATGATACGCAGTGAAGTGAAGGGAGGGTGTTGCTGTAGCCCAGGACTTGCCCTGTAACTGAGCTGAAGCAATCAAAACTAAGAGTTCAGAAGTGCCTCATATCCACCAGTATGTATATGCCTGCCCATAGACGACTTTGAACATCAGACTACTGACCTTGAAATGGAAACTGCTTAAAGGATAGTAGACATGCATAATGCTCCCTAACTTGATGGGCTGCACACTGTCTTTTATCCCTTACAGCTTTCTTCAGAAGGAATGGGTTTGTGTCAGTGATTTGGTATAAATCTGAAGCTGCCACTAAAGAGGCAACAAAGGATTGATCATATGATTCACAGGCTGGGTCTATCAACTGTAAACTAAACTGCGGATTGACCTTCAATACTGTTGAATAAAGAAATGCTTTATTTGGCCCTTAGCTAAAAAAAAAATAAAAAATTTAAAAAATCAAAGAAAGTGAGGAAGGCTAGCTTCATTTTTGGAAGATTCAAAACAAAAGTACTTATGGAAACAATGACAGATTTGTGAGATTATGGAAGAAGTGGTACGATCTGGGCTTCTACAAGAACATCTCCCTTTGGGTATTACATTTATATTCATGAGCACTGTTTTATTTTCAGTAGCAGGCAGATGTCTAATAGAACATTTTAATAATTTCTAAGAACATGAATCCTGCAACTGATTGAAAGTAGAACCTTTTACATTAGTAGTGTTGTGACATGCCGTAGAATCAACAGAAAATATGAGTTTTATAAATACAGAAGTAATTATGAGTGTATTTGAACAGGATCCCAATACTAAGCAAGCTATGCAAAATAAATCTGTTGCAAATAAGCATGAAGCAGAAAACTGTCACCGGTTGACCCATCCTCTCAACATGCTTTACTTTTCATAGAATCCTAGGTTGGTTAGGGTTGGAAGGGACTTTAAAGATCATCGAGTTCCAACACCCCTGGCATGGGCAGGGACACCTCCCACTAGACCAGGTTGCTCAAAGTCTCATCCAGCCTGGCCTTGAACACCTCCAGGGATGGGGCATCCACAACTTCCCTGGGCAACCTCTTCCAGTGTTTCACCACCCTTTTCACACAGATAATTTACAACACACATAACATATGATTTTGGACTACCAATTGTGCATTTACAAAACTGTCAATTTTATAGCTCTTGAAAGCTGATATCTCATAAAAACTGTTTAAGAGGAAAACTGCAATAGTGATCTTACATCTTTTATCTAAAAAATTAGTTCCTTTTACATGACTCATCAAAATGGCAGACAACTTGTCTACTTGTTTTCTACATTATTTTTTGCTGTTTTAAGGAAACCAAACAGTTCTGAGAAGTGACTGATGAGCAACAGAAACTTGCGCAAGTGGGATGATTCATGATCATAAGATTAGGCACTGGGAGGAGGTATGATGGAATGTAGTACCGGGATCTTCCCATTTTCTGTTAAGTTAAAGTTTATTTGTTAGCATTATGTGAGTACACCCCAACTCATGTGATTACTCTAAAGGTAAATTATGTGGAGATCTGTGAAAAATCTCTTTCACACAAACAGATCAAATAGATAAACACTGACTTTGCAGTAAAAGGGTTACTGCTAGGCATCTGAGTTAACACACAAGTATTCTTGAGGACTGAGGATTATTTTTAGTCTTCTGATACATTTGCATAATTTCATGTAACTAATCACAGACATATTAAAAGTAGTATATGAAAAAAAAAGCAAGAAGCAAGGAAAGGTGTTTTGATCAGTAAGGAAGCCTTTTGATAGTACAGGGACATCTGCAGCAATACTAGTTCATTCTCCCCTCACATCAAAGTGCATATGCACTGCAGGTCATAGACTTGGATCATTAGTGAAGAGTTAACTCCTAACTTTGGGGGGAGTTGAAGTTTAGAGATGAATGCATCTTCTCTGTTTGCAATTGGTCTATTTAAACTGTTATTAATTCTTGGCTGCTCCCAATCACGTGCCTTCTGCATAGAGTTGTTTTGAAACTGCAAGATTTTTTTTTTTTTCGGGAAGATTTATCCCCCAGAATTTTGTGCTAGCATTTTTTTTCAGATATTCATGCCGACAATACATAGTCTTAACTCCAACTTTTCCAAGACTGAGGTTAAGAAAATACAGCTGTTGTGTCTCACAGCTGAGAACACATTTAATGGGTCTTACATTTTAAATCTACCCTGGTGCTGGCTGTTGGCAATATGTTGACAAACCAGAATATCTGATCTTTTCTCTTCTTCAGATCATACTGTTTAATGTTACTCTGACTTCAACTTTATAGAATCATAGAATCATTTAGGTTGGAAAAGACCCTTAGATCATCAAGTCCAACTACAAACCTAACACTGCCAGTTGTACCACTAGATCATGTCAGCAGCAGCAGTGCCACACCTACACGCCTTGTAAATACCTTCAGGGGTGGTGACTCAGCCACTTCCCTGGGCAGCCTGTTCCAATGCTTGACAACCTATTAATTGAAGAAATTTTTCCCAATATCCAATCTAAACCTCCCATTGCAACTTGAGACTGTTTCCTCTCATCCTATCACTTTGTTACTTGAGAGAAGAGACCTACACCTACCTTGCTACAACCTTCTTTCAAGCAGTTGTAGAGAGCTATAAGGTTTCCCCTCAGCCTCCTTTTCTCCAGGCTAAACAACCCCAGCTCCCTCAGCCACTCCTCCTAAGACTTGTTCTCTAAACCCTTCACCAGCTTCATTACTCTTCTATGAATAAAGGTGTATACTTGCCAAGCTAAAAACATGCAAATAAACAAACAAACATGAAGCTATTGCTATTTTCAAGACTACACAATACCTGCTGCGGCTATATGGTGAATCATTAACCTTTTGACTAAAAAGCCATATTTTCCTTTCAAAAAGGAACACTTTTATTGTGAAATTTGTAAGTAACAAATTACTCTAAACAACATTCTCATTTTGAAGATAGTTTAATGTCAGTAGTTTCAGAACAGCTCTGACTTCAACCTTTTAGAAAAAAATAAAAATCCTGTTGTCACCAAGCACTATGATTTTTCATTGGTGTTGCTAATTGTTTCACTTGTGTCCAAAGGCATTTATTTTATTTCATCCACATTGTGACACCAAACAAGTTTATAGTACAGTACATTGAATTTTACCTCATACTGAATGTAAAGAGACAATAGTCTTCTCTGAAGAAAATCCAATCCCAAGTCAGAAGTGAAACTACTATTTAATTTATTAAGCACTTACAATCATATGGAAAAATAAATTATAATAACCATGAGATTTTTAGAAGTACTCTTCTAATACAGGTGCCTATCCAAGACAAAAAAAAAAAGAAAAAAAAAAAAAAAAAAGAGTGAAAATTCAGCTACATTAATAGGAAATTAGAAATTCACAATTTCCGTGGTAAAGCAGTAAACCTTCAAATCATTAGCTGCCAGTAAGTTTCAAGTCCTTAATGATCAATTATACATTCCCATTAGGTCAATGTTATACAAAGTTTAAAAAACATAAGAGTGGCAGTATATATAAATTCTGTTACTGTAGATTTTAATTTTCTGTTTGATCTACACAAATTTAATCTTCCCTTTCAGTTCAGCATTTTAGTACCAGTAAGAGCATATTAACTGAACATTATAATCCTAGACTCAATATGAATAGTGATACTTCTATAATTAGAAATCAAAATAAATCAGTAGTCTAACTCTTGAACAGTTTGTGACCAGAAGAACTATAAATTAATTGCTTTCATATTTGTCTTGCAAATTCTTGAACTTGGATGTCTAAACTTAGGTAAACATGATCTCCCTTTAGAGACCTCTCAAGGAACGAGCCTCTCTCTGCAGACTGTGGGGACTTAAATAGTTATCTCAGGATAGCCAGATCTCAACCTTAAATTAATAGTTATATTCAGTTTCAGGTTGGTATTCAAAAAGGTGTTTTTGAATCAAGAAATTAGGATAACAACTTCAGTTACTAAAAATGTACATTTTTTTATACCCCATGGCATTTTGCAGGCTCTTTTGCACTGTGCTAAATGTTCCTGTTAAACCCCAATAACTTATGAAACTCTCCTCTCAAAACTGTGTGTAACTAACCACTGCTTTTTATTAAAACAAACAGAAATCCTATTATAATAATAATGGTCTAGTGCATTCACAATGCAATTTAAACTTGTAATAACGCATCCAGTTCACAGCAGTGGTTTTGAAAAAATGCTTAAAACTTTATTCAGACTTCCTATTCCAGAAACTCACCTGAGGAATCACAATAGCTGAGAAGTGAGCATTGAAGAGGTAAATTTATTGGCTAACCACTTACTCATGCAAAGATATTCAATGGTGGCACACTGCACAGTAACATCTACTGCTAAAACATGCAACTTATAAAAATACATCTGAAAACCATACTCTGAAACCAAACTAACTGAAAATCAAAGCTCTACTCGCTCAGTACATACCTATTCATACCGAAGGGCTATGAACCTGAATTGTGTCCCAACTTTGAACTGATACTCCAACATTTCTGTTACAGTTGGGACATTATGCAGAGAGAAGTGCAAGACTGAGTATTGCTTATCACCTTGGCTTGAAGGAATTTGTGGCAAAAAATGCAGTCGAACCTGTGGAGAGGAGAATCTGAACTTGGAGAATTTCCATGACAAGGGGGCTGCTTTCACTTATTTTTAATCTCTGCCTGATACAAAACAAAACAAAACAAAACACAACACAACACAGCACACACACACCAAAACCAAACCAAAAAACAAAAACAAAAAACAAACAAAAAAAACCCTAACAAAACACAGATATTCCAGAGAACTGGAAAAGTGGTTGTTTGATTTGAGCCAGGTTGTTAAGATAGATAAATAAACAAATAAATAAAACCCAGGACACACTTTTAAAATAAAAATCTAATGTTTGGGGTTTATTTGGGGGCGGTAACTGGAGGGTGTAGGCATTTGTTTTTCCAGGAAATATGTTTTCATAAAGAAATAAAAGTTCATCTGAAAGACAATCAGTGGATTTTCTTGAAAATCAGCCTTAAAATTAATTGCAAACACATATTCTAAGCATGCAAGGGACCAATCATACAGTACGGAGATAATTTAAGGGTGAAACTAAATTTTGTTGCCCAACATTTTTACATGCTAATCAGGACAGGAAAATCTAACAAGACTTGTTTGAATTATCATTACCCACAACTTTGAAACCAGTTTGAAGATATTTTTATTTTCTTCCCCTAAATGGTACATTCCTATTCCAAAAAAAATGCTAACTAAATAAAATTTTATAATCAGTGCTGTACAGCTAGAAATAAACTATTTTATAGCTTTGTAATATGTCTGTCTCTCTTCTGAGGTTCTAAAGTAAAGATCACCACCTGTAGGAAATATAGCCTGGGACAACTTTCATGAAAATAAGAATAGAGGCTACATGTTTTGTGCCCTAAACTTAAAATCATATATTGCCTTCTTGTATATAAAATTCAATTCCATTATTTCTCTAACTGGGCAGGTTAAAATATTTGTTAAAAGAGTGTAGAAGAGAGGTTTATAGACTAGCATGATTGTGAGATATCTGATATTTTGATTTGACAGTATACACAAGTTAAATAAAGTCATTGACAAAAGTGGTCTTTAAAAAGATGCCACATTGCTAAAGCATTGCTGTGTGTAACACTGCCATGCTGAAGTGACTGATATGTGATGGATAAAAGTCATTGTATATTGAGAACACTTGAAAGACTTGATAACACTTATAATACAAAAGATACTTTTACAACATCGTGTGGACTCTTAACTCATTTTTGCAGGGAACATCCTACATGGATATAAACAATAGAGGAACTCTCCCTCATCACTTCTGGGCAGCTGTCAGTAACTGATCATAGCGCATATATTAAAAAGTCCTACTTCCAAAATTAAATACTTGTACTATCATCAAGGGTTTAGTTTTTTTCAGAATTAATTTTCTATGGATTTTTGCAGTATGGAACCTCTGGCAACTTTCTGCAATTCTGCTCCAATGGAGCTTAATCCTGATACTACTTAATACATTGTTTTACATTAAATACTCAGTAGTCAGGTCTATGAAAACTAAAACTAAAAAATAACTATGTTAAACATGGGAACCTAAAACATTTTTTGTTTCACTGAAATTCTCCTTAATAAAAACCAAAGACTATGGAAGAATGTCTTTTATCTGGAAAACAGTAATTATAACACAAATTGAAAAAAGAACCATTCCAGGACATAATTTGTATTTTATCCTCCTTGCATAATAGGCAAACTTCACAAAACATTACTAAAAGAGTAAAAGATGGAAAATATTGTAATATGCTTTTAATACAGTCTTCCAAGCTACAAATGCACAAAATGTTTCTGCATCACTCCATAGATCTTCACAATATAAGTTTTAAGAAAACCTATATCAATACATCACAAAATTCCAGTCCCGTTCCTCTGTTCTGACTCACCTTTCTTAAGCATGTTGATTGACGTCTTTTAAACCACCTTGTACGCCCACTGCAAACAATCTAAATGCAAGGAGGTAAGTAGTGTGTAAATAAGGTGCTTCTGCTGGTGATTCCTAGTCATTCCCCCTCTTTGCTTGGCTCTTGGCTTTCAGATACCTGTGATTATCTATATTTGTTCTTCCTACTTGTTAAAAGTAACTGTCTCAGTATTTCTTCTCTTTCTGTATTGTTTTTTGCTTCTTGAGAGGAATTTATATTTCCTGTGTCTTTCCTGTCCACCATGAAACTGCATTACTTTATATCAAATAGTCAGTTGTTTTCCTCTTGGAAGCCTATTTTTATAATTCATTCTCATTTTGTTTTAGTTGTTTATAGACCAAACTTTTAACCTGCCTAGTTTAGGAACATTACTGTTGGAAAGACAGATGAAAAATGAGATTTCATTCTCTTTTGGCAACAATGGATATTTAGGTGGGAGATCATGGTGCATTTTCTAGGGCAGCTTCAACACACATTACTTCCTGTTTATGAAGAAGAGATAACTTCCCTGAACCACATTTTAAATGTTATCACCATAATCACAGAGTATCTCCTTTCAGGCCCCTCTATGCTATAATGCAATACGCCAAAATTACACTGCCTACCATATGTTTACAAGAAGGTGACACAACTTCTGCCATATTCCTTATATCCTTTGCAGTCTCATGAAGAAGATGTGGGATGACTTTTTTGTTGGCATCCAGGACACATGAAAGTATTTCACATACATATTCATACCAGATCAGTGCTTCATTTTGCATTACCTCTCCACATGAAAGGAGAGGCTTATAATTTGCCTAAAAATAATAAAAAAAATTTTTTTCTTGGATTTAGAGAAACCTGAACATTAAAAAACCCAAACAACCAGAACCCAAAAACTTTATTACAGTAAAAATTGCAGCTTATTAAATCTTATACTATAGATTTTGAAGTGGATATTAAGAAATTATAGCATAACACAGGTCATTCTGGCTGTGATTGTAGTTTACGGATAAGAGTTTTCCATTTATTTCCTTCAGTTAGCAAACTTTTAGGTCACATAGCTTGATAAAGTTGGGATTCAGATTAGTTTTGAATAAAAATAGGTTTCATTGCATAGTTGTGATTTACCAACAAATAATTTTGGAATTATTTATTCCAAACCTATGTACATAGAAATTGGCAATATGCATGTAGTTCATTATCAGTTCTTAACAAATGTTATGATAGACAGATACTTTTCTGGTTCACAGTGTGTCATAAATGACCCCAAAATATGAGTGTCTGGAATTGGAAGGGCGAGCTTGATTCCTTTTTTGTATCCATAAACTCCTCATTCTGCTTGGTCTTCTTTGTGCATCAGACCAGCCTGTGAATAATTGGTTTTCTTTTCCTGTCATACAATTCAAAGATGTTAGTTAAGCCATTGGACTTACCATAAAGATGTCTGATTGAAATCTCTTGAAATCAAAGTGCCCCCCTCTCACAATATAGCCAAGTACAAAAAAGAAAAATGACAAAATAAAATGCAATGCATTTCTTCTTTGTAGGGATTTTCCTTCATTTCTATTTCCAATATCTCTCTCCTCACTTTAAAGAGTTTGGCTGCTGTGAAACTAAGTGCTCTAGCTTAGCAGTCAGCACACATCTGTGATTCCATATTCCCTGGAAAGATTATCACACTCTCACCAGTCAGAAAAGAAAGAGATCTTCCTCTGTCCGTATTTCACTGGAGTCACTGTCACTTGTGATGTAACATTTCCACTATTGGCCATGATGTAACATTTGTTCCAAAATACTTTTTTGGGTTCAAAGACGACATGAATACAGTGGTTTGGTCTGATTATACATGTACTGAGTGTCAACCATGCTTCACATTGTTTGTGTCAATTATTTTTGCATACAAAAAGCTACATATATGCATATTTATACAAATATACATACAAACAAACATAAATATAAACATAGTATACGTATTAATTAGAATAGTCAGAATAATTTAAAAAATAAAGAAACAAAACGTCTCAGACTGGTGCAGCTTCAATTAGTAGTCTCACAAAATGTGAAAAGTGCAGCTCTATCATCTAGTTCAGCAAAAAAAAGATCCCAAAGGTCAGGTTTGCTCACGCGGTGGTTTCTAAGGTTTAGATTGTATTTGGCAGTTTAGCAATCAGAAATTGATCCCTAATTCTCCTTCCAGCATGTTTTGGACCAGAAGAATCAAGTTGCTGTAAGTAATAGAGATACATCGGCAGACCTACTTGGGAAAGCCTCTATAGCCTCCTCCTTCCATGTACCTGTCCCAGCTAAGGCTATTACTGCCTATTGACCCCCTTCATAATCAGTACATTTCATCAAAATCATACCCACGCATTAAATCGGTACAATACACGAGGAACATTTATTGTACAGTCTAATATTGTCCCAGCTCAGCGAACCATTAAGAATGAAGTGAATCACTGAAGCAAAGCAAGCTGAACTACAAAATCCTGATATTAGTAAAAAGATGTTTAGGTTGAGGGATTTTTACTTAATTTTTCTAAAAGTTCTCTCTTTTGTGATGCCTCTGACTAATAGCAAATCATTTTTCTGCACTTTCTTCACTTTTTGCCCTATCTTAACATTTTTAATTTTTGGATGACTCAGGTATTTAGGACTCTCTCCAAAGCTTATCACAGGGTGTCTGCTCTGTTTTGATGCATGTAGTGTTGCTAAACAGATTCTTTTGATTACCAGCAACAGGAGGGATAGGCCAGGACATGCCAGTGCTCACTGTAGGGAGCTGACTGCAATGGTGGTCTATGAGTTGGAGGCTCCATGAGGGAGGGGAGGCTGGGATTTGGGGGGCTTCCCACGAGGTCTGTCGGGGGCAAGGCTTGGCATCCAGGGCTGTCCCACTGCCCCAGCCAGGAGCAGGGCAGCTTGGGGGTATCAGGGGCACTGGGCAGCTCCCTGGGGACAGGCTGAGGCTAGGACAGGACATAGGCCCATGGGTGGGGGATCAGACCCATGGCTGAGCAAAATAATGGCTGTGACATGGCAGAGGGGGGAGCTCATGTGGGCATCAAGCACAGGAGCCTCACCTTAAAGGTATCTCCAAAGGATGGAAGGGGAGGCCCTCTGAGGCTTCCTAGCAGAGATATTTTGGGAAGCCCCCAGTGAAGAACCTTCTAGCTCGCTCTTTCATGGCTGCCAGCAACACTGTCTCTCATTTGGTGTTGAGCCCAGACAGATGTACCCCAGGGAGGAGGGGACTCAGGGGTATGACACTGGCCCTTATTTCTAGAAAAATGAAACTGTCCTGCTTTTACGAGTAGGCAGACCACAGAGCAACTGAAATATGAAATTCTGGACAATCACATGAGTTTAAGAGGACTGCAGCCTCTAATGGCTCAATTAAAAAAGAAATCCTTCAGAAGACGTAAAAACTTAAATAGTGTATGAACGCCACAGCATCAAATATGTAAATATCTAAAACTCTATCTAGCACACACCACAAGTTAATTTAATACAATTTACCAAAAAGCTGATAAACAAGTTCAGAAATCATTTACGAAGGTCTTGAGTATGAACTGCAAGCCATGTACATGGCCAGAAAAGTGAAGTAACTGCCTGAGGCAGATGCAGCTAGGAGATCAGAAAAAATATCCCATGTGAAATGAGATTAACAGAGATAATCTCTGGTGTAGTGAACGGAGTGCTAAGAGAATGCAGTAGGTATGCTTTCAACACCTTGAACAAGAATCAGAGATGCTGATCAGACACTCACTCTCTTGTTTCCAATGCTCAAAATAATGTGCGGATATCAGGAATTTCTTATGTATTGCAAAGCGGAAAAAAAATTGCTTGTGTTACTAGCAAAAATCTCAGAGGCAGAGTTTAAGTCTAGTGTCCCAAAAGCTGCAAGTGCAGAAGAGTAGTACAGAAACTGCAAGTGTCACGAAGAGAAGAATGCTGGAAAGAAACCTGAATTGAGGGTATTTTGTGTAACATGGGACAGATAGTATCATATATGTGATCTGGGGATGCCATAGATGAACTCACAAAACTGAAGCTGAACACAAAATGTCAGGCAGAACATTGTAAAAAAAAACCCAGCAGTTGTATCAGGAAAGAAAAAAGGAAAAATGATCCTCTGTGTGGCAATCTGAATCAAAAGCAATCAGGAAATGCAGGTACTTACCAATCAGTAAAGTGCAGTTGAACAGTGAAAAAGAATTTCTGTCAGGTAAATGCTTCAGCCTCCTCTACAAGGACTTAGTAACCTCACATCAAGCTCTTCCACCCTTCCTCAATGCTGAGCATCATTCTCCACTACAAATAAAGTACAATTCTTTGTAGGTTAGAATGGCAGAAGGCGAATCTGAATGATTTGTGATGCTGAAACAAAGAACACTTTATCCTAGTCACCAATGGAAACACTGTTCAAGTAATCATGGTTTGTTACAGGAAAAATCAGTTGAGATGGAGTTGATCAGATTTAAATGTAAGCTTTTCAAAGTTAGATGTCTATTGTTAGAGACTTACTGGAGGTGTCTTTACAGATGATACAGAGAAGTGGACATGTCCAGAGGGTAATTCTTTCACCTATTTTAGACACTGATGTTAGAGCAGATTAATCACTCTGTGATGATGCCAATTCCTCTACATTGACTCTAGAAAGAAACTATGTGATGACTGTGGACTAAAATGAATGACTTTTAGATCCTCTAAAGTTAATGAGATGAATCCTACACTAGATTAGCAAATTAAAAGAATAGGAATTTTACACTCCCCTTCTGCACGTAAAGTGAGTTAATGGATTATCCAGATAATCACTTAGTGAAAACAACTAAATCTTCAAGAAATATCTTTGAAAATAAATGTGCTGCTTTTCTTAAAAAGTCGTTAGAAATTAAGATTTTTCTTTTTCTATCATGTCCTCTCAAAGGTTTCTTCCTAGGTTTATTTTGGGATCACATCTCTTCCATGAACTTAAGATGCTTTGCATGTGACAGGAATCAGCTTTTGTCCTGGTTGCATGATTTAATGGTGGTACAAGAAGATTGTCCAGATGTTTGAGTACATATATTTCTGTATTTGTCTGTCAGTTGTCTGTAGTAATGCTTTCAACTGCCTGATCAATTTAGGCCAAATCTGATGACGGAGATGTCTTTTATTTATAAAGCTAAATTAAAAAATAATTAAAAAAAAAAAAAGAGCTAGAAAGAATTCAATACCTTGCTGTAAGACCAAGTGTCCCTGACTCACTTACAGAGTGTTTATAACTGACCTCACAAAGAGCAGATCTGTATAGCAGAGAGATCTAGTTGGAGCAAGGAAAATCAGAGTCTTTGGGAGAGCTAACATTTAACTGATCAGGAATCCAATACTTGAACTTATTCCCAGAAACTTTAAATTACAAGTATAGACCTGAAGTTCCTACAGATTTTATGAAAATAAGCATCTGTTGCAGGAAAGAACGAAATCAGTGTTCTTAGTGACAGAAAACTTTTAATACAAACTTCAAAACCTGGAAAGTCACAGGATATAAGCCTTCATATGTTCTGTTTCTCATAGTAATACTTGGTTTGTTTGATGACTGATCACGTTTTCTGTGCACATCTTAGATTTATTTGATTTATTAGCCTTTCTCACATTCAGTGAAAGACTAATAAAAAATAAATATAATCTGGTAATAATGTGATGCAACTTTATTTGCATCTCACATTTTTGTTCATGTTGAGGTTGGATTTTGACTGAATAATCCCTGAGAATTCAGATGGGAAAAAATGTTTTACAGTAACAAAATTTTTATCCTTAGATCTCAAAATTCTTTTCAAGTGGTAAAATCATTGTCAGTTTCACTAAACTTACCACACTGAGAGTTTATGTGACTTGTCCAGAGTCAGTAATACCAACAACAACATCAGTGACCTGTCAATAACAGTAAATCCACTGGGAGAAACACATCAGAGTCTAGATAATCTATTCAGTGAGTGCCTCCTCTACATCAGAAATACCAGGAGTGACCTGCTGTGTTTGTCTGTGAATACATCTGTGCATGTGTATGAATGCTGTATAGTATAGTGACAAAGAAATATTATACATGCACAACATTAATTGCCCTCTAACAAGTAATTTCAGGTAGACATAGAGTGAAGCCTTGCTGTGGATCTGAGTCTGCTTGCTTTTGTGGGTTTTATTCAAACCCTTAGTGTGTGTTGAGCACAGGAGGGGTTTTTTGTAGCTTAATGTGTTAGAGTTACTGCTAAGGCTTCTTACAAAACAAAGAATCAAAACAGAAATGCCTAGGGAGAGGAGCAACAGCCAGAAGGTGAGACAAAGACAGAATGTGAGAAGTAATCTCAGTTGGCAGGTCCAGCCAGCCACAACAGAGTGATAGTGTGGAAATTTGTTGAGAGAGATTTTCAGGACATTGCTGTCCACACAGAAAACAGGGTACGCATTATGCAGTTCAAAGCACAGCCCTCTATGTTACTGCTGCTCTCAAATGCTTATGCATGGCAGCACCAGTTTGCCCTCATGTCATTTATACTTCTATCTAAACAGTAGCCAGCCATCTTTATACACTTTTAATCTGCTAGAAGGAGAGGGTTGTGCTTTTAAACGTGGATGCTTCAATTACTTGCAGTATTTTCCAAATGGTAAATAAATCTAACATTCTAGCTAGTGACATAAGTTACCAGCATTTGTTTGACATGAGCTTTCAAGAGTGAGGGGTGAGATGTTTTCACAGAAATATGTTCATTCGTCCAAGTGGAGGGTGTATAAATAACAAACCAAAATGAGTGAGGAGTAAAAGAGAATTGATTTACAGCATTGGGTGTTGTGTATGTGCCATCATGCAGAATTCCAGCAAGCTGCTTCCACACTAGAAAGGACTTGGATCTACATCAATTTGCAGAGGTGCATGTGCTTATTCTGTGCACTTTGGCCCACTTCCTAAAGGCAGTTTTGGGGCCTAAATTCATTCTTTCAGTAGTTAGCCTGACAAGTATCCAAGACCAGTACATTTTTGGAAGGTTTACTAAATTATTTTTCACTAGGGGTGTTTAAACAAAAGAGGTATCATGGTGTTTCCTTCTCCTTTAATATGCTTTTCCTTTCACAGAGATTCACAGAACATGACTTTTTCTTCACAAGGATTGTTTGTATTATGATTTATAAGAAAATGTCTCTCTTTCC
>NW_010107906.1:29497-46437 GCF_000699245.1 Pterocles gutturalis
ACCATTCACGATCTTGTAATGTTTTAAAATTCACTTTGGCATAGTGCATGGAACACTACAACAGGTCAAAGTCTTCCATGATATTTCCCTATTCCTTGTTCAGGTGGTTAGTAAAAGCTATTTGCAGGGTAAATAGCCACCTAAAGTTACCTTGCACTGTAAACTAAAATGATGACAGTTCTGCATGCTGTTCTGCAGCCTGTGATTTCTGTTCTTATTTGCCTTTGGTCATTTTATCTTTTATACTTATACAAAATGTATTTATGAGGAAGAAGTATATCCCTTTGTGGTAACTGGCTTTCCAAACTGTTTTCTCCGCATGCTGTTGTAGGAATTTGTTAGCTGCTCCACCACTTATGTGCTGCTGTCTCCTTAACAGATTTCCATTGTCTTCTATCTTATGCCAAGAATAAGAAACAATAAAGGATACTGATTTAAAAAAAAAAATTAAAAAAAAGTTTCTTTTATGTCCAATTGCTATTCTCCAGGTTCCAGGAAATGTCATTTAACTTTCTGTGTTTAATGTGGTGACTACCCAGGAGCTTGGTGAGCCTGGCAGCCTTGGCAGGCATTCTTGACAGCTTGTCAGGCCTGAGGCTACTGCATGTTGTCTTTTCTCTCAATAATTAATAATTAATTAGAAGCCATGATTTTTTAATGATTAACTGATCTAAATGTGCTGGGGTTTTTTGGGGATTTGTATTTTTTAAAAACTTCTTTTTTTGAAAGCAAGAAAGACAAGTTAGAGGAACTATGTACATGCTTTCAAACAAGTCGGACAAAATCACTGGAGGAATAAAGGCCTACCATACACATATATTCGTCTGCATATATAAGGATGCATTTGCACACAAGGAATCTAGTCCCTGCTGGCCAAACACAAGTGACTAAACACCTTCTTGCAAACCCAGAAAATCACAGCCTGAAGCACCTCGTTTAAGGATTTCCCATGCATACAAAGCACAAATCCCAAAGCAGTATTTTTTTTTTTAAATCAGTTGGCATGTTCTGAGGAAATGTAGGAAGTTTGTGGCCCTTATTTTTCAAGACACTACAAAGAGCCACAGAACAGAGAAGGGAAAAGAAAAGGATGACATTGTTAATTGATGTGCCATTCTGCCTGTACACTTCATTTCCATGCATATTATATATTACTTATTACATATTATACATGATATATTACAGATCATGTGTTATGTACCCAATATTTTATGCTCTATACTGTATACTGTGTATTATCTAATTTTTTGTATAGTTTCCCCTATATTTCATTTAGCCTTTTGTTCCCTTCTTGCAGAGACCCAAGTTCAGTGAAGACTCTGGATGTTGCTGAACTAGTGGCAGAAGTACACAATTGCCCCTTGGAGCACAATCTCCAGCCTTAAATTGAACATCTATGCTCCACACCCAGTGCCTAAGGAACTAAGGGGTACCTGCATGTTTCACCAAGACACAGTGTCAGCTTGGTTTCCTTGAACAGTTCATCCACAGAGAAACAGAGCTTCTCCTGGGGTGATATTTTTCCCTGGTATGTTGATGATAAAATATCAACAGAAGAGATTTCACACTATGCACAACAGCAGCATGACAGCTCCGTACTCAGCTGCAGTCCTTGTTATACTAAGCCTCCCTGAGTGAAACTATATTTAGTCTAGTAAATGCAATTTTGTTTCTACTTTTCTTGGGAAAAAAAAAAATCATCGGTATTAATCAATATATTTATTAACTTGCAGACACCAGTACCTTTTTGCAACTATTTAACTTTTGTGAAAGCTTCTCTGATTGACTGATATTAATAAATAGCACTACATATACAAACATCCTCTCCCACACCCTCAGACTTACCAGCACTGTCAGTAATAAGCATCTAAAGGGTGATACAACCACAAACAGAGGCATTTCCACAAATCTATACTCTGAAACTTGAGACTAACTGTGTTAATCATCAGGGAATTGTCTGACAAAAGTGTTCAACACAGAGCAGAAGTGTTGTCTTTCAGGTTATTTTGGTCCTTCTATTAGTATTGTTAGGTGGTAAATATCACCAGATGATGATGGTGTATGAGTTGTGATCTCTTAGATCTTTCAAGAGACATCCTAAAAAGAGAGGAAAATCTACCTGCACAAAAAGGGTACCCAGTTTAACTCATTATCTAAATTCAGTTGCTGAAGCTGAAGTCCTTTTGTGGACAAGGCTCAGCTGATAGATTGAAATTGCTGAGGCAAATTAATTCCTTGTTGGACCAGTCTAGCTTGTTTTCCATTTCATGTGGAAATAAATATCAAGAGCTATGCAAACTCCAGTGTCATTTCTCCTTGTAAGAATTTAAGGTGTCCGTTTCTAAAATCTTGTTACAGTCATTGCTTGGTAAAATTATGGTACAGCTGTGAGGATCATAGAAATACCATTTTCTGACAAAAAGAGAATGGGAATAGGTCTTGACAGGTTGACTAGCTTATTTCTGGACAAAGTCAGTAGCAACTGTGCCAATGTTGTTCTGGTTGATTGTTTTTATCAATCTGTTCTCAAAAACTTCCAGTGACGGGGATTGGACATGGGCTCTAGATGATCTATTTGAGTGCTTCACTGTTCTTACTGCTTAGAGAGATTTTTGGTTTTGTGTGTGTAACCTAGATCTGCCATTTACATAATTCCTTAAGTTGATGTCACAGTGGTGTCAAAAAATAGATCAAAATGCCTCAGAGAAAATGCGTTCCTACACCTCTAGCCAACATTATCTAGAACTTCCTGAAAAATGGTGGCACATTATTTTAGAGATTTTAGTGGGTGTATTTATACAATTGTTTGAGTCTGTAATACATGGATTGTGTAACTGTGTATACACGATGATCTTGTGCAGATGCTGTGTATTATACTATGTGGTCCATTTCAATGCAAAATAATAATAAAATATACACAGATTTTATAGCCTAAGGGGTAAGTAGTATCTGGCAGGTTAATTAATTGAACAGGAATCAAGTAGGAAATGTATTCCATTGGAGACAGTGGACCACTCTCCCTTTCCAATTGATCATATTTAGTTAAGATAATTCACAGTAGTCTGCAATTCACTCAGGTGCTGTTTTGGGCAGGGCCTGTGATACTTAATCTGATAGTTCTTTTTCTGCTTTGATGTTGATAAAGACTCCTGAAACTCTTCTTCCTTAATTGTATTATAATACAAAGAGTGCCCTAGGGACAAAAAAAAAAAAAAAAAGAATGAACCCCAAAAGACCGAATCCATTTGCTGCAATTGGATTGTGTTCGGTTTGTGAAAAAAACTCATCTGCACACCCACAAATGAGCAGAGAGAGACAATGGCAGGCGGGGACCTGAATAATAACCTGCCAGACTACTCCCAGGCCCATCATAGGAGCCATCAGCCCATGAAAAAGCCCATCCCCACAGAAGATCACAGGGGTACAATGGCAGACGTGGGGAACCCAAATTAAATTCTCAGAGGAACAGATAGTCTGTCTGGGCTCATCCCAGGACTATCCCAGGAGACTCTCAAACCCAGTGTCCAGGGATGAAACCCATCAAGATGGATGAACTTCAGAGCACCTGTTGGACTGGGGGAGGTCACTGCCTAGAAGTGTAGTTCACATTATGGGATACAAGGGAAGAGCATTAATGGATTGCACTGGGCTTCTTATGGGATGTTTGGAGGAGGAGCCAAAGACAGGGAAACAGGTGAATCTAGTTGATCTGGGGAGGAACAAGCACAGGAAAACAGAAGGATGAGGGCACAGGAATGGTTTGGCACAAGTAAACAGTTTGTTGCTAGTTAGACTTGTCTGCCACATGTAAACATTTTGTTGCTTGGTAAAATTGTCTGCATGGAATCAATGCAGTTTGTCCTCCTTTCTTATTAAACTCCACTTCTAACTGAGACTCTCTATTTAATGTGCATGAGTGTATGGGGGTCTGAGTGTTAGCAGCAGGAGTGGGACTTCAGGTTACAGGGTGAGTGCAGCAACTGGAGCAAGTATGGAAGTGCAAAGGAATTTGTGAGTGCCAGTGTGGTGGGCTGAACCTGGCCAGCAGCTGAACATCTTCCCTGCCTCTCTCTCACCCTCCTCTTCCCAGAGGATGGGGAGAAAATGGAATGAAGGTGAGAAGACTTGTGGACTAAGACAAAAGCTGTGTGTGTAAGCAAAACAAGAGGAATTAACACAGTACTTCCCACCAGCAGGCAGATGTCCAATAATTTCCTTGAAAGCAGAGCCTCAACACACCTAATCGTTACTTGGGAAGACAAACATCCTCCCTTCCTCCTTCTTTCCTCGATCTCTTTATTGATGAACACAGTGTCATATGGTATGGAGTATCCCTCTGGTCAACTTGGGTCCTACTTGTATCCCCACTCAACCTCTTGCCCACCCCCAGTATATTAGGTTTTGGTGGGGAAGGGGACAAAAAGCCCTGACATTGTCCTGCACCTGGGTCCAGGGCAACACCCATTATAAATACAGGCTGGGGGATGAATGGGTTGAGAGCAGCCCCAAACAGAAGGGCTTGGGCGTACTTGTGAATGAAAAACTGGACATGACCCAGCAGTGTGTGCTCGCGGCCCAGAAAGCCAACTGTGTCCTGGGCTGCATCAAAAGAGACGTGACCAACATGTCAAGGGAGGTGATTCTCCCCCTCTACTCTGCTCTTGTCAGACCCCACCTAAGTACTGCATCCTCAATACAGGAAAGATGAGGACCTGTTGGAGCTAGTCCAGAGGAGGGCCACAAAGATGGTAAGAGGACTGGAGCATCTCCCCTCTGAGAACAGGCTGAGAGAGTTGGGGTTGTTCAGCCTGAAGAAGAGAAGGCTCCACGGAAACTTTATTGCGGCCTTTCAATACTTGAAGGGAGCTTGTAAGAAAGATGGGGACAGACTTTTTAATAGAGCTTGTAGTGGTAGGACAAGGGTTAACAGTGTTAAACTAAAATAGAGTCAGACTAGATACAAGGAAGACATTTTTTTACGAGGGTGGATAAACACTGGAACAGGTTGCCCAGAGGGCTGGTTTCTGTGGACCGAGAGGGTCCCAGTGAGCTCTGCAAGTGTGTGTGTGCATGTGTGGGGTTGAATGAGGCAGTCTGCACCAGCAATTGTAGGGGACCTGCTGCATCTGGCATTTGTATGTCCCCAGGTGCCAGCAACAGGGGAGAATGGGATCCAGGGACAGCTACTGGGCAGACTGAGCTTCTGAGCCCAAATGCTGGAGGGATTCACACTGTACATATGTATCTTCAACCAGTGGACCTACACACTGCTCAGCCAGTGAGGGGAGCCATCAGGGTTGTCTGTGTTCGGGCGAGTGCTGAATGTGTATGTCTGTGTTGATCTGTGTTACCAGCCATGTATATATGTGCATCTGTGGTGTATGTGTGTGTTTATGCTTACAGAGAACACACGCTCAGCCTCCTACTGGGTGGATTTGGGGACATGGAGCTACGGCGAGCTTGCCTCTCTCGGGCTGCCAGATCTATGCTTATTCTCCTAACAGATTACTTTTTTCTACCTGATGGAAACATGCTGAAGAAAACCTATAAAGTTTTCAGGGTCATACAGATACTTGCTGAAGTAGCTTATGTCAGCTTCTCCAAGAACAAAAGTCAGTGGAAAAGCATGTGTACAATAGACAATAGAGAACACCACCAGAGAATCAGATAGATACATATCCCTGTTAATTAAAATCAATAAATTTTCTTCATTTGTTATAACATAAAGAATACACCAAGGAGGAGTTGAAAGCTGTGTAACAGCTCTTGAATGTCACACTCGTGAGCAAGAGCAAAAAATATATCATAGTTGTATAACAGGTAAAAGGCTAAGATTACAAATAAATTTCTATTTAGGTTTTTTAAACAGTTTGTTCAGTCATAGTAAAAAAAAAGTTGAATTATGTATCATTGATAAGGTTAACAAACTTCTACCCACATAACTAGAAAATTATCTTTTATTTTGATCAAAAAACGTCACATTTTAATTCAGAAGGTGTCAGGCTATGTTATGTTGCTTTCTTTTTTTTCTCAGCTGAAACTTCTGTTTAAAAGGACAGCTGCTACTGAAGCTCATGCTTATCCCTTCTGGTACTCCTTCATCTCTGTTCCCACCTTCTCACAAGGTAGAGTAGCCCTCTTTTGACATTAATAGCTAAGCAGGGAATTTCTGAGACAAGCATAAGAGGGTGGAGGGAGGTTAGAAGTTAGAGGAGGAAGAAAGGAGATAAATATGAGAAAAGTATTGTGTCTACCACAAAAGCATCCCTCATATCCTTTCCTTTGGGAGGAATATAAGAATGTCGTCAGAGGATGTAGGGAGGCAACTAGGAAAGCTAAGGCCTCCTTAGAATTAAACCTTGCTAGAGGGGTCAAGGACAATAGAAAGGGCTTCTTCAAATACATTGCAGATAAAACTAACACCAGAGGCAATGTAGGCCCACTGATCAATGAGGTGGGTGCTCTGGTGACAGATGATACAGAGAAGGCAGAGTTACTGAATGCCTTCTTTGTCTCTGTCAATACTGCCGGAAGCTGTCCTGAGGAGCCCCGTACCCCTGAAGTCCCAGAGGAAGTCAAGACAAAGGAGGAGTTTGCCTTGGTAGATGAAGACTGGGTTAAGGACCGGTTAAGTAATCTGGACACCCATAAATCAATGGATCCTGATGGGATGCACCCATGGGTGCTGGGGGAGCCTATTCACCGTGACTATGAATAGTCTGAAGCTATTCATAATGAGCACATGCCTGACAAATACCTGGTGGACAACTATTTAGAAGTTGTTGTTCTTGTTATTGTTGTTATTATCTTGTGACTTCAGTTTCTAAAGTATGACTGGCTAACATTTTTGGTGTCTGTCGAACCACAGTTTGTAGAAATTTACTTCTGTTTTTAAATGTAGGTCTCTTAATTCAGAATTAAATAGAAGGTAAAAATAAATGTTGGAGCACCAAGTTGACAATATCAAGGGGTACCCAGTTGACGTAATTCCAAAGCTAATGTGAAAGTCCACATTTTTGTGTGGACAAATGGAATTAAAGGTCTGCTTCCTTTAACCATGACCAAATCTCTGATTTGCCAGACTAGCTAGCTAACCATCAGCATAGAATGCATGCCAAAACAGTTTCAACAGAAAGAGGAGGAGATTCCTTAAACTATTTCTCCAGAATACAGATGCAGAAGTATACATCTGAAGTATCTCACCACTACTTCTTCAGAATAATTTTTTTTTAGTCAGCAATAAATAATAGCAAATGCTGCCTTCACTGAATCTAGAAATCTAATCTAAAGCAATCCTGACTGAAATCAAGCCAACTGGGCAGAATAACAGGATGCTGCCTGAGGAAGCCTTATGTAGGGAAGGAATCCAAGATAAATTAGAAGACACTGACCTTACGTGTCCCCAGATTAATAGCTTGTAGACAAGCAATGACAGAGAATATCTGGTTCCTCATTTTGATTTTCCACCTCTCCTCTTCCAAATGTATGACTCCTGACTTCAGTAGAGAGAGGAAGGAAAGAGAGTTCTGCTCCATCATTCTGAAACCTGAGGGATTCCCATTCCATTTGCCTTGCTAAAACAAAACGTCACTGGTTGGCACAGTGGGTCTGTAATTAATGTCCAAATGAGATAAAGCAAAAGTCTTAGTAAAAAGGTGAAAGGTCTTGACTTTTTTTAAAAAAGCAGCCATAATTCTTTGGTGACAAGAGTGAGTCAGCACTTGGCCGATCAGTTAGTATGTCAGTGACAACAAACTAGCAGATGTAATATTAGTAAAAGGCACAAGAGGACCCAGAGCTCTGTGTGTCACACCATCAATTCTCTGGATTGTGCTGGATATTGATCATAAATAAATAATTGTTCCATTCTGCTGTGGATTGAAATATTAGTAAAATTATGAAATTACAGGAGCAGAACTTAAAACCATGCCAGAGATATTAAAAAAATCCATAAAATGAGTCAAAGCATTTTTCCCTCCAGCTCAGTCCTTCTTAGATTAATACCACCTCCTTGTCATATGGAATTTCAGAAGGATAACGTGTCTGAGCAATGGTATTTTATTTTTTCATCTACGAGAGACAAAACATTTTTGTTAAGCATTTGTGTTACATTGGATATAGGTTTATTTTCACTTTCTTTAGTATAACAGCAAACATACAGCAAGATTTATGTAAATCATATAGAAGTCTATGTATAGAAAAGATTTAAAGGAGGTTAAAATCACTTTCTTTATCCGTAGTGAGTCACTGGACCAGATTTGGTGTGCAGTTTAGTCCCCTTTGTAACAAACAAAAAATTAGAAAGATAAAGCAGGCTTTTTTGTTCCTAGATACTGAAGTACTTATTATTTTCTCTCGCTTAAGGTTCAGAGTATCTTCCCTACAATTTAAGTTTCTATGGCCTTTATTTCAATGAGCAAATGGTGGATTGATCCTCTTAAAGTCTGTTCAGATACTTTACATTAAACTGTACAGCATACACTGAAATGAGCTGGCTGTTATGTGAGGTGATAGCATCCAGATGAGAGGTGGCCATAAGTAACTGGTGGGCAGTGACGTCTTAAAATGAGAGCCCTTTCTGCAATAACACTGGAATAATGGCTCACACTGCCATCCTTCAGCAAAAAAAATTCTTGTTTTGAGAGGTACGTGCATGGTTAAAGAAGTTTTGGATCAGAATTAGCTTGCGCCTGCTCACTTGGTATGTGGTTCACTTGGAATGCTGTTTTTCACTGCTTAAATGACTAACATTAAATTTAGTTTTTTGCAATAACTATCTTAAATTCCTAAGTAATTTTTTAGAATTATTCCTTCATGCTGAGAATAATTCTAATCTGTTATGGAAAAAATAATTCATATTATAGGAATTAAATCCATGAACTTAAATAAAATAAGCATTTTTAAAATTAATTAATACAAAATTGTTTTTATTTTGACATAAAAAATATCGTGATATGTAAAATAAATGAGGAAAAAAAAGGTTTGGGGATAAGTATTCATAGTGTAAAGTGCCGATCACCAGAACATCTGGATGCTCATTTAATGAGGAAAGAAAAAAAAAAAAAAAAGAGAATTGTATGAATTCACATTGCACACAATGTACAAACTACAATGCAAATTTTTGTCGTTTTGTGCAGAACACAGATTTTTTTGTTAGCCAGTCAAAACTGTAAGGCATTTTTAATGTTGTTTTGACTGAGATAAAAGCAAAAAAAAACAAACAACCAAACAAACAAAAAAAACCAACCAAAACTCCTTTAAGTCTTCCTTGAACACAGTAAAAGGATGATACTTTCCTAGAAAAATTGATACCTTTTGAGAAAATGAAACCAATTTGAAGATTTATTTATTTTCATCTCTTTTTTGGGGGTGAGGTGGCACTTCTCTAAAACTCGTCAAGAGTGGTATGTATCACCAAAAAATGTGAAAAACTAAAGGATGCTGTCAAATGAAATATTACCATCTATTTCTTTTAATTAAAAACGTATCCAGTACTATTAGAAGAGGGGGAAAAGATGTTGCGTAGCAGTGTCTTCTTGATCTCTCTTTTCTATTCTTCTCAGTTACACATGTTAACATCACAGCTGCAGTTCAGCTCTCCAAGATTTTAACCACTTGCCTTTGATTTCAGTGCTTCTCAGATGTTTCAACCAAAAGGCCAAAAATGTGGTCTGTAGTTAGAAGTGACGAACGCTTGCTGCAGTCTAAGCCTTGTGTTGCTTTGTCATGTGAGCTGGCAGAGTGCATTTCTGATACATGGTTACCCATTTTTCTCCTTTGCCAAATGGGATGGCTGAAATTTGAGTTCCACCTAGCAGCAATCAATGAATTGCAAAATAGTGACTGCAGCTTGCTGGTTGAGAGATAAAAGGAGCTTCGGTTGTGAGCACAGGAAAGGAACGGAACTGTTACAAGCAACCTTCATGGAGATTTAGCTTTAAAAACATGAAAACACAAAATGAACCACATCATTACCCAGGGAAAAATATCACAGAAGAGATGGCTACAACGAAGAAGGAACAGTTTAGACTTGTTTATATTGTACATGTGCTTTTTGGCATCTGTGAAAGGTTTGAGTAGTGCCTGGAAAGAGATAGGGTAAGCTGGGATTCAGCTCAGATACTAACTGGAATTTAGAGAAAATGCCAAAAGAGAGGTCTTCTAGTATGTCACTGATTGTTCCTATGTTCCTTTATGGCTTAATTGGACTGTTTATTTGTTTGTTTTACAATAGTGGACATGACAATTTTTTTTCTGTCTTTCAGGAAAACAGGAATTATTCTTCAGCAAATGTTGACAACTTGTTTTATCTATCTTGACTATGCCACAAAAATGAAAAAGGAAAAAAAAGAAAAAAAGCAGTAACACATTTAGCAGAAATCTTTAAAATCAAAGTAGGCTTGAGGTGATCACAACGACTGACAAATTTACATGAAAGACAGCAACTTTTGCATTGATTTACAGCATTTCTCACCTACTACATCCATTTTAATCTTAAAACAAATGACAGTTGTTATGAAGGTGTTCTTTTTAGTGCATAATCTGTTTCTGATAATAATAATTTTTAAGCTTCATATTACTTCAGTCAGAAGATGAATGAATTGGGTTTTTGTAATATATATGATCTGTACTTAATACAAGGCTTTATTTCTTGAACAAAATACTGAATTTACTCTTTCAGAAGATATGACTCATATGTCCTGAAGACACTCTACCTTGCAGAATAATTACCATATGAATTTACTAAAAGTTCACTGTCATGTCTTTTTTGTGCTCAAAGCAGTGATGCGGATTATCAAGTAAAAGACATTACCAGTAGTGAAATCTAAGGGGTAAAAATGTAGTTCTTTCTCTCTGGAAAAGTTCCTTGCTACTTCTCCATGATTCTCATTCTCTCATTTTTTAAATAAATCTATAAAGTAGGATGGATAAATTGTGCTATGGCAAAATATATATTCTACAAAAAATGTAATTAATTCTATGTCATGGTTGATCAAATAAATTAATTAACATAAGCAAACCCCCAAATCAAGGCAAAACTTTCTGTATCAGTATAGAAGAGACATAAGGCAAAATTCCTCCAGTTTTTCTGAGTCATATTCAGATTATTCAACATTATATACAGTGTATGAAGGTCCAAACTATAAAGAAGCATATTTTTGCTAATAAATGAAAGTAGAAGGCCTTTAAATTTAGTTGATGTAAATAGGAAAAAAGAACTGGACAAGGGCTCCTAAATCTTTACACCCAGTACTTTGATGTGACTGTCAACCAGATATATGGGTATGTGCCATCCTAAATAATGTATTATCAAACATAAGTATTTAAAAAAAAAACAAACAAAAAAACCCAAAAAAAAACCATATAGCCTTCGTGATCCCTATCATATGATTCTCTCTTGAATTACAAAACTGACTTTTTATTAACAATAAGGACACCTTTGATCTTCTAATAAGTTTCATGAGAATGCTTTTCAAACTATTGCAGAAAGCAGTCCACATTAAGTTATGTTCAGATCATGCCATTTCTTTATAAATATGAATTATGCAAGGCTGAAAAAAAAAGAAAAAAGAAAACGTAGAGTATTATATTAATTATGTGACTTCAAGAGAGGTATTCACCTCTAAAATTTTCAGTCATAGCTTTTGTCTAACTGTCTATGTGTCATTATAGTCAGTGGAGATTTAGTTAGTATAGCAGATAAATTCTAAAGACTTGATTAAGTTCCCTCAACACAGGCACCTAGTGCTATTTCAGATGACCTGTGGTACCCTACCTAGTGTCCAGCTGATGCTCAGGGACTTGAGTCTTCTGTATGTGCTATGTCAACTCTGACAGCTATTATGACATATCATGTCTGTGATGGCCTAGGGTAGTCAAATAGCACTAGACATCCAGCACTGGACAATTCAATTGATCTGTAGGCATCTGTTCTCTTGACTTGAATCTCTAAGACTTCAGCTTTCAAAAAAAAAAAAAATACTGAACACCAGGAGCATACTGACAAATAATATGGTAACATGCACATACGTATTGTGTATGGATCTCTTGTAATACAGATATGCCACCTCTCTGAGCTGGGGAGGAGGCAGGGGGCATGCACCCTTTAAATACGGTATTTGAAATTATCCATATGATAAATACATGAAAAAATGTTGCTTAAGAAAAAGTCCACCTATTTTATTTTCACTAATCTACCATTCTGAAAATATTTGGAACAGATCTACAAATTTCATACAGACATGTACAATTACAAAACTATAACCCTGCATACACAGATGTATTTTATTTGTTGTCCTGTGCTTCCTCACCCCACCCCATATCCACAATAGAATGATATCCTATTAAAAAAAAACAAAAACTAGTAGAAGTCTAGCAGCTAAATTCCCATTTCTCAGTATTTTTACAGTTAGTAATACAATTAACTTATGCCCTAGTACCTCTGGGGAAGGCAATCCAATGGCTGGAATTCTCTTTTTTCCTTATCTGGAAAATTACAACATATGTTGCATAGATCCCTTCACAAAACAGGATTCCAGCTGATATCCAGAAAAGATGCCACAGTAAATAAATTATTAAATTGTCCACCATTACGTGTGCTCAGCTACTGATGCCAGAGAGGATGTCAGTAAATTGCTGGTGGGCAGCAAA
Organism: Pterocles gutturalis; assembly: GCF_000699245.1. Taxonomy (NCBI): domain Eukaryota; kingdom Metazoa; phylum Chordata; class Aves; order Pterocliformes; family Pteroclidae; genus Pterocles; species Pterocles gutturalis. Next base: position 42,149 of record NW_010107906.1, read on the forward strand.
TATAAGACATCTGCCTTCCAGTAAGTCCTCTGAGGCAAAACATACTTGGACAGAGGAACAATACAGGGTGAAATTTGAAAAAAGTTTGTAAAGGGCAAGGTAAACTCACACTCCACTATTTTCAGTGCTCTTTACGCCACATTTGCAACCAACTAAAGAAGTTAAATTTTAAATTATTAGAAACTGGGAAAACCTTCAAAACTGCCTATAAGAAAAGGATGTGTTCCATCTAAAGCAAAAAACCTCAAACATAAAATAAAGTTTATGCGGAAGTTTTAAACTAAAGACTGAGGAAAATCCAACAGGTGTACAGGGGTGAAGTAATAAAACCTCTGCAGTATTACAAAACCTGACAGAACAAAAGTCAATCACATTCAGAAAGGTAATAGATAGGAACCATCTCTATAAATAAGATTCTATAGAAGCAGAGCACATAAAAAACTGACAACCAGAACACGGCCAAATATATAAGTGGTTCTATAACAAATTACAGAAATGTAAAGAATTAGCTGGCTAAGATGAAAGTCATGGTTTTAAATGAGAGTGTTGTCATACTAGAGATTGAAAAATCTGTGGAAGGCTTCTAATCAGTGCAGCACCATAATTTGGATGCTAGCATACAATTTACATTAGGAATGACAGAATAAGTTGTATGTGTGGAGGAGCGGCACTGTATGTTAGAAAGAAAAATTGGGTTGAAATACGGAAATACAGAGAGCAAATTAACTGTTGACAAGGAATATCAAATTTATTTGTATTGAAATCCTGTACCCAGATAGGACAGTTCAAAAACAAGGCTGTACCCTCAACATCTGAGAACACTTAGATATGAATACTAGGAAAAAATATTTTTTTTAGGTGTAAATAATGACTGCTAAATCTATTAAATTTCATTAATGGAGTCAAATAACATCTGGGTTTGTGTTATCAGGCTATTTGCTGTATATGTAATTCCAGAAAGCTTTCAGGAAATATTCTTGAAAAAGTCACTACTGTATTTCATAGTAACAAAGGGAAGTTGTACAGATAGATTAATAACTGCATAAAAGAGGCAACAAAGGACTAGATATATAATCTTTCCCCTGCTGAATCCAAGTGTAGGAGAATTAACAGTAAAATTTCAGAGTCATTTCTGCTAAGACTTGTGCTGGTCAATATATTCGGAGGATGAATAGTTAGGTGATAAAGGTTACTGATTATGTGCAATTACTGGAGCTATAAAAAAAGTCTGTCTGCAAAGACTTACAGATGGATCTTACACTGCTAAGCATCTGCAAAATAAAATGGCAGACAAAATTCAATGTTGACAGGAGAAAAAGTGTACATGAGGAAGAACAACAAAAATGGCATGTACACAATTATTTGCTCTAAATTAGCTATTACCACTTATGAAAGAGGTTCTGCAGTCATTGCAAATCGTTTTATCAAAAAAACCCCTCAACCCCAAACATAACAACTTGAAGCTAAGCAGTGGCCAAAAATACAATTAGAATGCTATGAATCATCATGAAAGGAACAAAACAGAAATAACAAATCCCTCACTGCATAAATCTAAGGTGGATTCACATTTTGTCTACCAATTATAATAAAGACTTTCCTGACTCAAAAAGGGTATGGTAGTACAAAAATAGTGCAGGGATAAAACACAAGATGTCCACAATTATAGAAGAGCTTGCCCAGCTCAGATATGGTGCAGCTGTAACCTTAGGTCAGACTGCTGGGGAAAGAGCTGTGTGAGAAGGAACTGTGGGAAGCATGAGCGTTCCCTCGTTCTCTGCTTCAGAATTGCTTTTAATCTCACAGCCTTGCCCTTACCCAATCTATGTAGCAGGTGTAGCTGCGCCTGGCCATGTGCCTTGTTAATGCTGACCAACTAACTTGACTTGACTGGCTGGCTTGATTATGGTCCTGCTTTAACTAAGTTTGGGCTTGCTTGTCAATTGTGGCTGAGACAGGTTATTGCCACCTTCTCTGATCAGCCTATTTAGGTACAGAGGAATGACCTTTATGAGGCCACTGCTCCTGCTTGCCTTGCTGTCCTCCTCAGCTCTTGGCTCACACACAGGCAAATAATACCAAAGTATAATTTTTTGCCCATGGAGGGCAAAAAAACCCCCATGTCTAAGCACAGTGTTGTGTCAATATGAACAGTTCCTCTGTTTCTGACAGATTAATTTTGATACCGCTTTGTATAAGCATTGGACTGCTTTCTGTAGAGGACTGGGACGCTTGCCTAATTGGTAAATACTCTCTATTTTTATTTTATTTTGATATATTTGGTTTTGGCAAAAGGTGATTGATTGATCTATCTATCTACTTAAGTACCTATCTGTGTACCTATCTACATATATATATACATAAATATTTGTACAATACTAATTGAAATTATTCTCAGTTATGGTGCAGTATTTCTTAATGTAATTTAGTGAAATTTTACAATTTTAATGTATTTTTCCTATAGTTTCACACAAACTCCAAAAGCTTCCTCTGGTTATTGTGCAGTTGTACTTTGCCAATTCTTCTATGTTCAAATGCAGTTTTTTTAAAACAGAGTCCTGTGGAAGATAAATGTATGTGATGGTTTGATCCAGCTAGCAGCAGGACAACACTATGCAGCCAGTCCCTCACCCTCTCCACTCCCAGCAATGAGGACGAGAATAAAAAGCATAAAGGGAGAAGAGACTAGTGGGTTGAGATAAGAACAATGTAGTAACTAAACTACAATAAAATTGAAAGTAATAATTATAATAGTAATAGTAGTAATGATAGTATACAAGTATACAGTCTAGTAAAACAGAGACAGGAAAGTACAATCTGAATCTGGGTGTACTAGGAAGGATGCAGAAAGAGAGCAAATATGTTCATTAAGAAACAGAAGACAAAAATAAAAATTAGTATACTATTTAAGCTAAGGATTTTATCTTATACTCCTTGCACAGTAGTAATAGTAATTTACAGTCAAAGGCTTAGACACCCTTATGCACACTAAGGCTTTCTTTGTGTGGTCACTACTGCAGAGAACATAGATAGGACTAGCAGAGACCACACTAATGGTATGTAATGACATTTCACATTTTTTTTTTTCATAAAGTTCTTCAGTAACAAAGAAATACTAAAATATATATATATAAAATAAAGTACTACAGGTGATCATTTTGTTGGGGGAAAAATTTGCTTTTTTAGATTAAAAGTGTGAACTTTTGGAACAAACAAAAAAATAGGGAAAATCATGCACACACACTTTGGTAGCTGTACCTACAAATTTGTTAACAGAGAGATCACATACTGTGGCATATAATGCCTTCTAGAGATCTGAACCCAGTTCTCTGAAAAAACCGGCTGATGTGGTTGCCTAGCTGCTCTCCATCATATTTGAATAATCATGGCTGTCGGGTGAAGTCTCCGGTGACTGGAAAAAGGGAAATAGTACTCCCATTATTAAGAAAGGGAGAAAAGAAGACCTGAGGAACTACAGGCCAGTGAGCCTCACCTCTGTGCCTGGGAAGATCATGGAGCAGATCCTCCTAGAAGCCGTGTTAAGGCACATGGGAGACCAAGAGGTGATCCAAGACAGCCAGCATAGTCCCTCACCACATCCTTCTCTCTAAATTGGAGAGGTATGGATTTGAACAATGGACTGTTCAATGGATAAAGAATTGGTTGTCTGGTTGCAGCCAAAGGGTTGTGGCCAACAGCTCAATGTCTGGGTGGAGAACAGTCACAAATGGTGTCCCTCAAGGGCCTGTCTTGGGCCGGGTGCTCGTCAACTCTTTATCAATGACATAGATGAGGGAATTGAGTGCACCCTCAGCAAATTTCCAGATGACACCAAGCTGAGTGGTGCAGTCAATACAACAGAGGGAAGGGATGCCATCCAGAGGGACCTGGACAGGCTGGAGAAGTGGGCCCAGGAGAACCTAATGAGGTACAACAAGGCCAAGTGCAAGGTGTTGCACTTGGGCCGGGTAAATCCCAGGTACTCATAGAGACTGGGAGAAGAACTCCTTGAGAGCAGCCCTGCGGAGAAGGACTTGGGGGTCCTGGTGGATGAGAAGCTGGACATGAGCCAGCAGTGTGCCCTTGCAGCCCGAAAGGCCAACTATGTCCTGGGCTGCATGAAAAAAGGGGTAGCCAGCAGGGAGAGGGGGGTGATTGTCCCCCTCTACTCTCCTCTTGTGAGACCCCATCTGGAGCACTGTGTCCAGGCTTGGAGTCCCCAGCACAAGAAAGACGTGGAGCTCTTGGAATGGGTCCAGAGGAGGGCCACAAAGATGATCAGAGGGCTGGAG